>NC_092860.1:1165580-1174414 GCF_032062135.1 Pyxicephalus adspersus
TGCAGTTTTTAAAATACATATCAGTAAGGCTGGGCCATCGGCTCCCAGATTCATCTTTCATGCGTATTCCATAACTTCCTCTGTAATGGAGTTACATTCCTCAATGGGGTTACATGAAGATCAGGAAAGAGAAAATATGAATCACTTAGTCACCAAAAAAGTTTAAATTGCAATTGCTGGAAGACATTTTAGACCTCCTTGGAGATATTAATTTCTCATTGACCGGCCATTGTTGATGTTTATTCATCATTTCCAATTTACTAATAAAGAATCCTTGTCCTATGGAATAACAGCGGTTCTCCTAAAACGCAGCCCTGTTGTAAATGGTCTGGTGTGTAGTTTTAGGAATACAAATTTCATGAATCTGGGGCATTAGTCTATAAGTTATCTCCTAGATCCAGCTTTTGTGCATATTCCATAACTTCCTCTGTATTGGAGTTATATTCCTCAATGGGGTTACATGAAGAACAAGAAGGAGAAAATATGAATCACTTAGTCACTAAATAAGATTATATTGCAATGTCTGGAAGACATTCCTTGGAGATATAAATTCCTCATTGACCTGCTATGGTTGATGTCTATTCATCATTTCCAATTTACTAATGAATCATTGTCCTAAAACACTCCAACACCCCTCCATTCACACCCCTCAGATCTTTTGGTTGGGTGGAGAAACACTGGACCCCCCTTCCCCTAATCAGAACTACCAATAAAATAAAAGTCACCCAACAACAGATCGGACTAAGTGGTCCAAACTCCAAGGATGTCTTCTATCTTTAAATGTTGTACTGCCAACAATGTTTTTCTGGAAAGTTTGAACCCCGTCTGATGTCTGCGCCCCGCTATGAAGATTTTCCTTCAGTTCCTGATGCCCCAGGAAATCTTTTCAAAGTGAACAAACATTACATTCCAGAATGGAAAAGCTGACCCCAATGGACTGACACCAAGAAAAAATGAATTGGGGTGAATCTCCCGGGCAAGACGAGTGTCAGGGATATAACGTTCTCAAACATAAACCTTGCTGCATGTGTTACAGATTGCTGATCGGTGGATGTGATGACACTTTCTATGCCTGGAGCTGTAGTTAGGTGACTTTTGGTAACATGGCTTCCATTGCTGTATGCTAGGCAAGCTCCTCTCCTGCCCATCCATCACCCCGTCCCTCCCCTGACTACTACTGACCAATCAGAGAAGAATCCAGATTTCGGCTTCCTTTACAACAAATAATTCATTGACTTCTGCTAACAATAAACTGTCTGCCCTTATAGCAAACCAAACCGCAAATCCTCGTTGTGGTCAGATTGGTTTAAGGATTGAAATATTGAATAATCTTCTTGCAAACTGGGAATTTCAGCTTGTTGGTGAATCTGTGTCAGGACTGGCAATGCGTTAATAATTATTTAACGCGTCGGATTCGGTTCCAAAGATTTAATTTGCTTTGAATGTTGTGCCGTATAACTTGGCGAAATGTAACTTTTATTTATAAAGAGACCACAAGCCTCCTTAGGGCTCTCCACCGGCACGAGCCCAGACACGCTCCCAGCATGAGACCCCCACCGCTCCTTACCATCTCTTACATCCGATTTCAGCACTCCGGATTTAGTGCGCAGGAATGCGCCCCATGCGGAAAACCCATAAAAAAAAGTATAAATATTTGTCAACAAAAGTCTGGTGTGAATTAGGGCACCATGTGATTTCCTCAACACTAATTCAGTTTAGGAGAAAATATTGAATAATTCAGGTTATGAGATGGAATTCCATCCATGAAATAAATTTGGGTTTAATTGAAGGAAAAAAACGTTTTTGCTGTTAGTTTTGGGGTGGCGGTGGGTGAGAACCTGTTTGCAGGTTTCTGCTGTGCTCTCCAAACCGCCATATTTTTATTTCTCACTTCTATTAAAAATCTACAGTTTTGTTTTATACATTTTATACATTCCCATTTTTGCAACTGTGGTCATATGAGAATTAGTTTTTTTTCTGGGTGCAATGGATAAATAGCCACCATGCTACTTCTTGGGGATGTTGACTTTTCCCGTTGGCCAAAGGGACCATCAAGGGGTCCTTTAGGGTCTTTTACAGCGGCAACTCCATGATGTCATGACTCAATGGTCACAACAAGACCGGACGGCTGTACAGAGAGGTCAATGGTTGCATTACCAATAATTATGTTCTTGGTATAGGAGATTTGGGTATGCAAATGTTGGCTTCATTAAGTTTTGTTTTTTAAGCAAATGGTTCGGAATGGCCAGGGATGGGTGGCAGAGAATAAACACAGGTGGTCTTTCTTGGAGACCAGCTTGTTATTTGCTGTGCCATGGGGGTCAGGGAATTTCCAAATGCATTAGGGAATAAAGAAGGATTTTTTTCCTGTGTTAGAGCAAATTGGACAATGCATCATTTTTGTGCCTTCCTCTGGATGGACTGTAAGTATAGGGATCTGATAATACAGTTTTGTATTCTATTCTATTCTTTTATTGGTTGCAATTGATGGATTTTTGTTTTTTTTTTAATACATGTAAGTTTGTTGCCTTGCCCCAGTACCTTGCCCTATGGATCTTCCATATTGCCCGCTGGTCATTGCCTTGGTTTGCCCGGCCAGCAGTGTCATGATCCGTTGTTTGATGGATACAATCTTTTCCTTCTGGTATAGTTGTACTCGGTGGACTTGTGTCTTTTTTTCAATCCATATAACTTTGTTGCCCCGATTCTTTCGCCTATGGTTCTGCCATATTGCCCTCTGGCCTTTTCCCTGGTTTTCCTGACCGGTGTTGTCATGATCCGATATTTGATGGACACAATCCTTTCTATTCTATTCTATTTTTTTATTGGTTGAACTTGACTTTTTTGTGTCTTTTTGTCCAAGTAACTTTGTTGCCTTGCCCCAGTTCCTTGCCCTATGGTTCTGCCATATTGCCCTCTGGCCATTTCCCTTGTTTTCCTGACGGGTGTTGTCATGATCCGATATTTGATGGACACAATCCTTTCTATTCTATTCTATTTTTTTATTGGTTGAACTTGACTTTTTTGTGTCTTTTTTTCCAAGTAACTTTGTTGCCTTGCCCCGGTTTCTTGCCCTAGGGTTCTGCCATATTGCCCTCTGGCCTTTTCCTTGGTTTTCCCGGCCAGTGATGTCATGATCCGATATTTGATGGACACAATATGACTTTAGTGAGGGAGGTCCGTATCTCCTTTTATGTTCTTATTGGCAAACTGTCCATCCATCTCCGGCTTCATCTGATGTTTGAGCCTTGGCTAATGGACCCGAGCTGTCTAAACTCGGCTGGTTTATTAAACACTTTCCACGCATGACCCGCTGTTCTCATGAAATGTTTGTAAATGTGTCTGGACGACAATACAAATACATTAATATGCCGTAAACACAGATCGGCGGCTCGCTGATGAATGTGCTGAACGCAATAGGAATTATTTTCTTGGCTGACATTTGGATCATTTGTTCTTATTCTTAGATGTGAACTTTAGAAAGAAGAATGAGGAATCCATGAAACATGGAATGGCAGAAATGGTTGTTTGGTACCTGAGGACTGGCATAGAAGAGGCACGCCATGGATTCTATTTATAAAAAAGGGAATCTGACATTCCCTCAAACATTCCCTGGTGGGAACCTTCCAGGTCCAGGTAGTTCAATGGCAGTAATTGAAAACCCCTCATCTACAAAGGACTAAATGTGAATGATCACAGACAAAGGTGAGAGAGTCCTTTCATGCAGCTTTAAATTGAATAGCAGATCCTTTAATAATATTCTTATGGCTTTCAGCTGAATGTTGAATTACTTTTTAAAAAAACAGTGAGGGACTTACCTTAAATTTCAGCTTTATGCAGGTATGCAGTCTGGGGGACAGAAAATGTGCAAAGTGTACACCTAGCAGAGGGATCGGCAAAGTTTTATGCCCACTAGGCCATTTATGGGGTGGGCGGGAGCACACTAGGCCGGACCCGCCCTAATGGCTCCGCCCACCTCCAGGGAACGCCCCTGAAGTGATATCCCTTTCCTCCGTATGTATTGCGGTAGAGTGGGATTTCCCTTCAGGGAGCTTTCCTTGCTTACCGCTCTGGCGGAAGTATCAATGCCGGCCGCGGTAAATGGGGGGCCACTGCAAGGGGCCGGCACAAGAGCTCCAACAGCTCCGGTAGTTCCTAATGCCTCCTGGCCAATCCGCCGGCAACCCGTGGCTCCGGAGCCACCGGTTGCCGGAAGGTATTCCGTATCAGCCAGCGGGCATTAGGCCGGACCGAACTACCGGCTAGGCCGTATCTGGCCTAAAGGCGGGAGTTTGCCGACCCCTGACTTAGCAGTACCATCAAGGTGGACATTGGAATGTGCAAAGTGTGCTCCTGAGAGTTCCATTGGGAGATTCAAGGGCCCCAGAGACCCCTCAGCCAACAGAAGCCCCAACAGTGTCAGTTCTGCACAGGGCCCACTGTTGGCTATGTCTGGCCACATGCTTCCCTCAGCATTGGGGGCAATCCCATGGGGGCTATGTCCCACACTGGGGGGCTCAGTAGAGGTACAGGGGTGTATAGGTACAGGTATTATGGATGATAAATATATTATAGCACTGCACATTGAAATAATAACACAAACACTGATAGGAATAACGTTTATTTCAGTGGGTTGAGTGTCAATCATTCCATTCAACAATTGAAATCCGCCATCAATCATGGTGAAGCGAAGCTTTTGGGAGATTTATTGAACAACAGAAAGATCACCACTACACAACACTGACTGAGATAAATCAAATTACAGGATAAAGTGCACAGTAACAAAATAGAATTGTACATTGACTTGTAGAGACACACAATGACATCACTGGCACTGCCATGGGAATCTCAGTGACGTCATTGTCTGAATTGGTGATGACGTCTGGAATCTCTCATCTGATTTATAGAACTGATAGAAGCTAAAATAGAAATGTGCTGAATGGATTCATCAGAAAAATGCCAAGCAGCAGACATTTCGCAGAGACCCTGAATTAGCACGGAAACTTACTTTATGCTGAAAGTTATTCCACAGAACTGAGCTGTTTATCCCCGGAGACAACAAATCGTGACTCGGAAATATGAAATGGAAATTTGAGGGACGACGTTGGTCCTGGTTCCATTTCCAGAGATTTCTTTCAGGCCGGCACCAATGCAGCGCATTCATTATCACCTCATTATATTTATTGTTTGATACACCTGGTATCATCCTCATAACATCCCAGTTCAGCAAGGCTGGAGTGTGAAAAGAGAAATCATAAGGAGACAGATGGTTGATGTCCTGCAAAAATAAAACATGCTGAGAGGAAGAGCTCATTTCTGTGCAGCTTCTCCTTTCACTGTCCACTCACTGGCTGAGGGCAGGTCAAGGGCAACCTGGGCTCAGAGGAAGCTGGTTGAATGATGCTGATCATCACACTGAGGACATCTTGTGGTAAGGAAAATATTGTAGAAGAAATTGGAAAGTGAATTTTACACCAAAAGCTGCTTTATTTATTCTACCTTGCTATTCATTTTTATTAATTTACCCTCTAAATTACCCTTAATGTGTAATATAAAATCCCTATACAAATGAGGCCATTGCCATAATAATTCTTTCCTCTTCAAAGTCCATGGCAAAGCCAACTTGCAGATTGTGACACTTCTGAGGTGATTTGGTTTCTCCTGCTGGGCTCAGATGTTCAGTCCGCTGATCCCTGTGAACTCTATAGAAGAATAAACTAAAGCACAAGGATGGGGAGCAGGAATTGGATTCTTCTGATTTTATTTGGTGTCTCCATTCCTCACTGCAGAGATCGGGGTGCTAGCTGCAGGAGAAGGGGCGCTTCTGATTTCCCCATCGCTGCAATTCTGTGGAACGTTCCATGGAAGTTCCATCGCAGGTCACAAAGCAGCATTCCAATAATCTGCATTTCTGTCTATAGACACAGAGACATATCAGTATTTCTGAGCTTATCAATAGGGATGAGCGAGAATGCCTCAGACATTCTCGCAAAAATTTCCTCGAACTTTCGATGGGTCCGCAAAATTTTGGCGAACCGAATTCGCGGATCCATTGGAAGATTGAGGACATCATTACAGGATGATTACCACGGCTGCATTTATGAATGCAGCCATGGGAATCCTCCTGTGTGCGATCCCCGGGCACTAGAGGTTTAAATGAGGGCTTGCCCGGAGATCGCACACAGGAGGATTCCCACAGCTGCATTCATCCATTATGAGTACAGCTGCGGGACTTCTTTGTTCTGGGATAGAGAATCTCCATCCGAGAACACATACTACAGGGCTGCAAGAGCAATCAGGGGAGCGGAGCTGTCAGCTTGGCTCCCCTGATTGGTCTTGCAGGTCCCAAAAAATTCGATCTCGACGACCGAACACATGTTTGGTGAAGAACGGCCCAATTCACTGCGAGATCGAATTTTAAATTCTCACTCGCTCATCCCTATTTATCAATAAATATTTCATAAATGCATTGCAAACATTTTCTCTGGAGTTTTATTAATGATAATAAAAAACATCATTAAAGATAGAAAGTTACATATGTATCTCTCTGTTTATCTCTCTGGGGCTAAAATACAAATCCTGATGGGACCCTCCCCCCTATGGTGATCCCAGGGGCCAGAGGTCATATATAATGATGCAGCCACCATGATCCTCATTCCCTCCATAATAGTGCAGCCATCATGCCTCTCCCCCATCCAAATTCATAACAAGGGCATCTACTTTATGATGCGTGGTGCCACCATGAACCCCCACTCCTTCCCAAAACCATGCAGACACCATAACACCTTCTCCACCCCTCCATAAAAAAGTTAGTCTCCTATAACTCTTCACATGATGAGTGGTGCCACCATTACCCCCTCTTCACCCTCCCGTCAAAATAGTGCAGACACCATAACACCTTCCCCACCCCTCTATAACAAGTGGGTCCACCATAAACATCCCCGTGATTAGTGGTGTCACCATGCCTCCCCCCACTCCTCATAGTAGGGCAGACTCTATAACCCCTCTTCACCCCTCCATAACAAGTGGGTCTTGTTAACTCTCCCAATGATGAGTGGTTCCACCATAAACCCCAATCCCCTTAAAAAGAGCGCAGACACCATAACACCTTCCCCACCCCCCTACCCTCTTCATAACAAGGTCACCTACCATAAATATCTCCTTGGTAAATGGAGGAACCGTGTTCCTCCCACCCCTCATAACACGTTCCTTGCCCCTCTATAACCAGTGCGTCTTCCATATCTCTTCCCATGATGAGTGGTGCCACCATGACTCCCCACCCTCTCCCAAAACCATGCAAACACCATAACACCTTCCCTGCCCCTCATCCCTCCATAACAAGGTGATCCGCCATAAACATCTCCATGGTAAGTGGTGCCACCATGCCTCCCCCCACCCCTCATAGTAGGGCAGACTCCCTCTTCACCCCTCCATACCAAGTCTTCCATAACTCCCCCTATGATGAATGGTGCCACCATGACCCCCCCATCCCCCTCCCCTCATAATAGTGCAGACACCATAATTCCTTCCCCACCCCAGCGGAGGTCTTCTCAATCATATCAGGTGTGGCCACCATGGAACCATGAAAGTGCCAATGGCAAAAAATCACAAATCTTGAACGCCTTCTCCTTTTGCCCATGAAAGTTTCCGATACCGATCTGAATTTGTATATTTCAGGCGTCCCCGTGGTTCCATAGCCGTCAGTGTTCTGGGACCTCCGGTTGGACCTGTCCATTCCCCATCACCGTGCCGTCCGCCATCACTCAGTGCGATAATAACGGCTCATCATTAATTACGGAGAATCGCAGATTACCATCGGTGTAAACTGACTGGGGGATCAGTAAGGTTGCGCCGGTTATTTTTATTCTCCATTATTTTTCACATTTCTAAGTTTATACCCAACGGCCGCTCTTTCTTTTTTCCACTGTCACAGTCAGCCGATTGCGTTTTTACTGCTCCACCTTATTAATCACCGGGACGATTGGAAAGATCTCCGTCAGGGGTAGTCTGGTCATAGCTCATATATCAGGGCTCAGGACATGGAGGGGCCATCAATCCCGGGCCCTCGCACGCTGAGACAAAACATGGCCTTAAAGTGGGCAAGGCTTCGCCCGCCGTCTGATTGGCGGTTGATGAATCTGTCACTTAAACCCTAACCCGGTGTGACGCAGAGCCGGCCGGCCAAGGAACATACCGTCTCACTGAAAACCTACGAACGTCGCTCACAGACACTCCATTAAAATCCATCACACCTATTTAGTGTTCAATGCTGAGCGCTCGAATGATCTTGTGGAAGAAAATAAACCGCCATGGTAATGATTTTGTCTCATAAACGCTGCTGGAAATCTCAGCCGAAAATGTCACCCAAAAGTGTAAACCCGACCCATACAACCAGAGAAGATTTAACATGCTGATGCCATTTCATAAATTGGATTATTTTGAATCTGAAGCTTTCATTATTATTCTTGTTCAGGGTGACAACGCTTTGTCCATATATCCTGGTTATGTCATTATGTTGTCACCTTGTCACATGAGGTCTTGGTGGTGCAACAAGCAGCCATTGACACGCATTGTGCAGGTCCAGTGTGGTCAGGCTATGCAGTTCATTCTGGAGTGATGAATGGAGACAGAAGATCAGAGAATATTAAAATTATTATAATATTATTATTATAATATAACTATACCTATACCTTATATATATATAGCGCCAACATATTATGCAGTGCTGTACAAAGTCTATAGACAGGCCACAAACTGTTCACAATGTCACTACCATGGTTATAAGTCATCAACAGTGTAGGGGCAACTTTTCTGAGGACATGAACTATCTTACC
>NC_092860.1:1175365-1176291 GCF_032062135.1 Pyxicephalus adspersus
AACATTATCAATATGTTCAATGTGTTCGTCCTATTGCGCTACATTTCAGTTATGTATTTATTTATTTTTCAGTGAAATGTCACTTTTTTCATTCTGAATGCATCCAATTGGGTTTAAATATAAAACGCAGCGTTTGCCAGGAGCAGCCATGTACATGAGACCTTGCTGAGCGCGGATGTGCTCGCTCCTTCATATGTGAAAAGGTGAATGAGGAAGCAATTGTGACTTTTGTAAGAAAACCCATTGCACATCCTCACTGACCACATCTGCTTAATAAATCCGGTTCACAACAATGGCGGATACACCAAGAGCCCTGCAAGACAAAGAGAAGCCACTCTGCAAGGTTCAAGATTCCGCTGTCCTCAGTTTTATCATTTCTGGAAAGAGTTACCGTTTTGATGACTTCATGGGGCCCAGAAATAGCCCAGAGGAGGAACATAACATTATTCCAGGAGGGAAGGAAGACGGAGATTGTAGCTGGAGACATTCTGCGTATATTGAAAATAAATAAATGGAATATTATTACATGAGCCGCGCTGAGTGCTATCTATAGCCGGCCTGTTGGCTTCACTTCTCCCCTCTCCTCGGGTTATATTATTATATCAGTGATAGACTGACAATGTAATCAAAAGGGGATTTATACTGAGCAATGCCCTTTCTTCTGCACCCTACAGGTGTACTGGGAGCAGGAGCGGCTCTGCTGCCCCCTACTGGTACTAATGGGAGAGCCATACCCTATAAACCTGCCAAGGCCACAAACTAAATCCAAAGAAAATCAAATTTTGTATGAGCCAATCAGAAAACAGAGAGAGAATGAGAAAAAATATCCAAATTTTAGTGAACACTTCTTCTTGGAGTGCAATTTAAGGCTTCAGATTAGCAGATATAACCGGAGTCATAGAGAGTTATAGAGGAAGGAGCAGAGT
>NC_092860.1:1177367-1181116 GCF_032062135.1 Pyxicephalus adspersus
CGGAAAGGAGAGGAAACAGAGAACGTTTCCAATCTCTGCGTCCTAATCTCAGCCAGCTATTAGGCAGACATGGCCGTTATTGTTTTAGAAGTGGATTTGATGGATCTGAAATGTTGTGGAAAGTTGGGCAGGATAACAGATCACCGGTTAATACAATATATCTATATTTACAAAGCTGCTCCATCCAAAAAAAATGGATAGAAAAATTAAAAAACGATTTAAAAGTTACAGTTACAGTGCTAAAATAAACATCATTATGCTGCTGTGAAAGCTTTGTGAATTGAACCTTCACACTTTATTACCACAATAAAATTCTTTCTTTTAGACATGTGACTGCAACTCTCAAACCTTATTGGACTGAAAATTAATGTTGCAATTTTTTAACATCAGTTCATAAATTATTTTCCCTGTGAAGCGATGCCTTGCCTCTTCTTTTACCTTTCTTTCCTCATATACTTTATCTTTTATTAGGTGTCTCACCTATTTATTTTCCTGATTTTATTTTACTGCCTAACCCCCATTTTTATCCATTCTACATTTCCTTTAATTCTGGGCTGCCAATTATTTTACCAAATTGGTCCACCCCTCCCCCGGCACCCATGCTGCCTGCCTATACAAATTATTATATTCCTCCTCTGTGACCGATCCCCTGAACCCCATTCTGATTGTTTCCGGGGTGGTCACAGCTTTATGACTTTAATCCTGTGTTCTATGGGAGGATGGAGAGGGCCTGCTCCCCCATTCCAGAGAATCGGACAGTGTAGGAAAGGAGTGCCAGCTGCCAGGGGAGCGAGGAAGGATTTATTCCTTTACCCCTAGACCCCAATCTTGTGTGTTGTGGGGGCTCAGGGGTCTGCTGGTATATTGAACAATAATTCCTCCTCTGTGACCGATCCCCTGAACCCCATTCTGATTGTTTCCGGGGTGGTCACAGCTTTATGACTTTAATCCTGTGTTCTATGGGAGGATGGAGAGGGCCTGCTCCCCCATTCCAGAGAATCGGACAGTGTAGGAAAGGAGTGCCAGCTGCCAGGGGAGCGAGGAAGGATTTATTCCTTTACCCCTAGACCCCAATCTTGTGTGTTGTGGGGGCTCAGGGGTCTGCTGGTATATTGAACAATACTCTCATTTTTGGGCTTTAGGAACATACAAACTCCATGCATTTGGGATCCCTAATGGTTTGGCCAGGAGCCGATGTGTTAGGTTGTTCTCTCTTTTCCTTGTGAAATACTAATTTCTAAAATCTGAGATCCCCCATCCGATCCTGAAATTTCTTGGTGGGGTTTTTGCTTTCATTTTGTTCTTAAGAAAATAAAAGTTATATATTAACAATGCAGGGAAAGAATGAAGACGTCCTGGATGGTCCCCAAATATTGGAATAAATAATAATTATAGTAACGGGATTCCATCATTTCCGGCTTTAAGGAATCCTCTTAGATTTACCTTCCAGCCATGTTGGGGCAATTCCTTCATATTGAGCTCCAGCAGGGAGCCCGGACATCCCTGGGAGCTTGCTGGAATTATCAGTGAATTCTATCGGTACCCATGGACATATTCACCCAAATACATCCGCCAATGATTGCAGCCGCTGAGAGAAGACAAGGCCGAGGCTCAGCGGAGGGGAAAACCGGGAATTGGTCAACCAGCCGAGCCGACTCTCTAAAGCTGCGAATTTCAGGGATTGTGCGCGGTGTGGAATGCGTTAGGAACGTTCTACGAGACCACGAGGAGAGATCATTGGAGGCTTTCATCTCACATTCCTGAAGTATGAGGGCGAGCTTGGCAAGAAACATTTCCCAACTTCATATCCACCCAAGATAAATTCCTAATGATCGTTCTGATGAATGTCAGAGACAGGAAAGGATCCCAAATATTCATTTCATGGCTCCTGCTATCTATCTATCCATCGGTGGTGTCGGTTTTGGCCGTTCACCAGATGCAACCAATCAGGGCTCTCACCTTGGTTTTGTCGGTTTCTCTATCTCTTTGTATACACAAATCTTCTGTCAGCCCAGATTTGTCCCGGTCGAGGTAATCGTGGCCCCCCAGGCATCGGGGGAAGTCCCGGGCTCCATCAAAGTTTATTTGTAATTCATATTTCTAATCTTATCATTGGAAGTCTCCACGATGGTCACTGCCCGGCCAAATCCATGGAAATAAAAGTCATTCATTGGCCAACAGAAAGGTTTATCATAAATTATTAATATTTGTTCCTTGGAGATTTCTCAGCCAATGAGCTGTCATTCTTCATCTTATTATAATGTAACATTCACATCAATATTTGCAGTATGGATCAGTGAATCTGCCTGGGTACAAATCTTGGTGAACGTTGTGGTGAACCCCATTAGGGATGAATCCTGGTATTTAATTCTGCGATTGTCCAACAAAAAATCCAGAATCTGGGCACTGCCATTGGGACAAATAGCAATGCCAAAATATATGGAAAAAGAATCTCTGCCTGCGGCAAATTGTCAGCTCCCCATATCGGCACCAACACACCAATATTAATAATTCATTACTGATTGAATTCTGGATTGGTTCCGGGCTCCTGACCTGGGGCCATGCAATGCACTCACGCTGCTTCTTATTTCTGCAGCAAACCTGCAAAGTTTTTGTCCAAACATTTGAATTAGGCAACCCCAGAATTCCATCCACTGCCATATCCAGCCGGATCCATACAGCTGACCGGATCCATGGCACCGCTTCCAGGCGGAGTGACGTCATTAGATCTGGAAGTGCTGCTGTGGTTCTGATCCGCTGTGCTGATCCAGATTGTGAGCGTTGGTGAGCGGAGAATACTCAAATCACATTGCTGTGCTCACGTCATCATCTCATGCAATTGTTTGTTTTCTTTGTGGTTCATTTGAATTGAACAATATTACCAAATGGAAACCATTTCTGGTTGTATGAGGATGGCAGCAATTTATTGGACGGCTGAGGAGTGTGGGGGCTCCAGGAGAACATTAAGGGGGTCACACAACAAAGAGAGATTATTGCAGGAAATTGGAGTTTATGTGATAATTGATGGCAGTATTGGGGGGAAGTGTTGTGTGTGCACCATGGTGGAAGAATTAAAGCACCGGAGTTTGTTGGCTGTGATTCCTATCTCCGAGGCACAGCAGGTGATGTGAGCCAGGTGCAGGAAAACTTCTCACCTGTTCAGGTGACAAAACTTTTCCCAATGAGGTCATATACAGTAAAATATTTCCATCCCCCCCTCACTGTCCGTGGTTTGGAGTCACTGTCCCTCTGTTAGATCCAAGTCCTGTGTTGCCCCGTTTTTGTGGGTGGATGCTTACACCTGTATAAAATGTAATACTGAACTAATAAAATGATTATTTTGTATAAATCTTCATCCGGACGATATTATTCTATTTGTCTTTAGGTGACCATAAAGGACTCATGTTCTGGTTAAACCAGAACCAGGTCATTTTTTTTGGGTACCTGGCAGGGGTGGGTCAGGTGCCTACAAACTCCAGGTATGTAATACAAACAATGGACCCCTCCCTGTTCCAGGGCCCTCCTTTAGTTCAGGGCCCACATAAAGCATTGGGGCCCCTATGCTATTGCATTGTGTTCATGCGCATTATATCGTTGCATTAAAGCAGCCCATTGAAAACAAATCTGCAGCGAAGGCACCTTAACAAGCTCGGGATCCTTTTCCTAATTCCCTATGCCCGATAATATGTTGCCATGCATGGTGGGTGCGTTGCCTTAGTATGTTGATGCCCATTTAGGAAATGGCACCG
>NC_092860.1:1181326-1193997 GCF_032062135.1 Pyxicephalus adspersus
TCATTTCATTTCTCTTCATGTTACAGTTGGATGGAGCTGCTGATTGGCTGACAACCTGTATAGGTGTTTTGGGCTCCATTCCAACCCCCAAGGGCTCATATTTCAAGTTCCTTACATCGTCTTGTTGCACAATGTTTGGGTTTATTTGCACCCAGGACACACAAACATTGACTTCCAGGACGCCTGGCAGCGAGCGTTGTTCTGTAGTTGGTGGCTGTGCCTGGCTGACCCCGAAGACGGCGAAATGCGTCAGCTTTTGTGTTGTGACGGGATGAAGCGGGATCAGGCGCTGTTAGCATTAGCTCAACTACTGTATATATTTGTGTAAACACAAACCACATGTGTGACACCCGACTGCTAATTCCTCAGTGTTAGTTATTTCTAAGGCTGAGAGCGAGGATTAAAAACGGGAGAATGGTGGGCGGGGGAGCTGGATGGGCTACAGATGCAAAGATCAAAGTGACATTAAACACACCACTCTGATATCAGACTTTGCCATTTGGTATGGATTGGGGATTCGCCAGCTCTGGCATTCACCGAAAGGAATTATTCTGGGATAAGTGGAGCGGCAAAGCTGGATGTGTGCCATTGTATGGAGGTAAAGCGCAGCAATTGTAATAAACGCTTTACATTACGGCACGTCGTAATATTGTACAGTAAGAAATGTATTGCCAAATATTCCGGACATCAATGCACAAGAACCAAGGAGGTAAAGGACAGGAGGGGGAATTTGTTTTGTGAAATCCAATTTTGACCCATGTCGTGTTGCCGTCACACAGTAAATGTAACTTTCTTCCCATTTCCTAAATCTGGGGGTTCATTTCTGTTTTCTTCAGTCATTTATTTTACTATAGAAATATTTGCTGACCCCCCCCCCCCCGGCTCCGACTCCGCAGGAAATTAAACGAGAAATAACGTTAAAGGCCAACAGGGCAGTCAAAACACAAACCGGGCCGAGGTCCAGCCAGCCATCAATACCAATTCCATGTCAAACCCGACAGCGGCGAATTCCATGGCAGAGAATTATTCTGCTGATTCTGATAGCGATAACAATGAAAGGTTAGAAAGCCTCAGCCAAGGCATCAGATCAGCGTGACCGATGTTGATTCTATATTCATGGAAGCGCGGAAGGCGAATCAATCTCTGCTGCCGCGATCAGAACAGAGAGTAACGGCGAGCCAAGGTGACAGAAACCTACAAAGACGTCATACCCAGCCCAGCGCCGCAAGGTGCAGAATGGAAATATTATTACAAGGAGAGGAGAGTTATGGACCCATGGGACCTTCATAGGAGCAGAGGAACCTCGGAAAGTTACAAGGAACTCAATATCCCTTGGAAAGATCTTAGAATTGTAAACAGCAGGAAAATATTTAAGTATCCAAAGCCAAAACGTTTTTTTTCTTTTCATTTTGGATTGAGTAAGAAATTGAAGAATGACTTTAAGGAGGTCCAGGGACAAGGTGGTGGTCTGTGATGAATGGATGGCGGAGGAATGCCGTAATAATGGAAGGGGTGACCAATCTACAGGAAAACATTATGAGGGATGAGGTCTGCCATGAGATAGGGGGCTCCGGACAAAGACAAATCCCCTCACTCAGCAACTGTGTATACAATGGTTTGCCGGGTGTATAAATACATGTTTTACTGCTGCCTGGCAGACAAGGTTAAATATACAATTGTGTCTTTACATTTCAACATCTCCTGTACTTACCAATATTTATAAAGTGTAAATTACCTCCAACGTTTGCTGCTTCTACAGAAATGGGCCAGGTGGTTTATAGGAAGGCTGAACATGGGTGGGTTTGGCATTTGGGGCCCTTTGTAATAATCTGAAACTTTGTATTCTTTTATTTCACATTTACAAAAGAGAGCTTTGGGGAAAATAGTGAGCTGAGAATACCATAAAACATTGTAACTGCTCAGAATCTTACTAAAACTTCATCTCTACGCAAACATATGGGAATATGCAGAACCCTCGTCAGAAATTTCTGGGCCCCGTGATAGTAAATGTGTAAAAGTTCCAGAATTAACAAAATCAAGCTCTTCTGATCCTGATCCCTTATAAAATTACCCCTTGTCCATCATAATGGGGGCCCTGGGAATAATAATGAAGCTTGAAGCTGAGAAAAAGGTCAACTGTGATGGATCTCAAAGACTTCTGGATGATCTCATCTTGACCTGATGTCCAAATTAATCCCATGGGCCCAGTCCACAGCCCATTGACCCGATCCATTATCTATATTATAGAGAATACATTGCTACCAGAATCTAAAATCCTCTTCATATATGAGTGTGGTCCTTCTGGAAAGGGCAGCAAAGGAAGACATTGGTATGGCGGGGTTCAATGATCCTTCTGAAAGGTAAGCTATATCCGGAGGTGTTACTTATTCATTACCTGGCCAATGTGTTCCTAATGTGATAAATACCAGTTCTGGGTCCATAATAAGGCAAAGGAAATCTAGTTCCAGAGGGGCCCTGAGGAGAGCTTTCATGCTACCAAAAGTGGCAACATGCATCGTGTTCAGTCTGTGTTGATTCTGCTTGGGCTTCTCCCTCCTTGTCCACCGTGTGCCCCTTGGCCCATGAAAAAGGTACAGGCCCATGCCCAAGGTTTATGCACACTCAGCTCTAAAGGACGCATGCTCCATGCACGCACCAGAAGTCCAACTACGAGGGCTTTATAAATCTCCCGAGTTCAAGGTGAGGGCTGTTGGATCCTCTACATCAGGGGTGTCAAACTCAAATACACAGAGGGCCAAAATTAAAAACCTATACAAAGCCGTGGGCCAAACTTGAAGTTTATTGAAAAAATTGAGGACGTTTTTGCTTCTCATTAGATATAAATCCTTTTCATATGGAAACAAAGAGGTTTTGCTTCACATTCAATCTGGAACAAGTTTATAATAGAGAAAGAGCACCGCTACTACAATTCCCTGCGTCTATAAAACAGTCCAATGCGGGGCCACACATAGGCAGAGAGGCCGCTGGTCTATAGACGCAAGTGATGCCAGGAATTATAGTAGCAAGGCTATTTCAATGCAGCGGAGGGCCAGCTGTAATTCATATTTAGAAATCCTTTGGGGGGGCCAAATTTGACCCTCGGGCCAGAGTTTGACACCCCTTGCTCTACATGTTGCCCTATAGTTTGTCCAGTGTTCTGTTTTGATCTTCAGGATTTTAAACTTGAATGTGCATTTGATTGCTGCCTGCCCTGATGGCTCTTGCACGACCTTGCTATGTACCAGTCTGTTTGCTATTCCTATACTGAAGCTATCAGATCCCTGCTGGTGGGGAGACCCTGGGGGCCACAACCTGGTGATCTCCTTGCAGCAAAGTAGTCCGGTGGCTACTAGGGTCATTGTCCCATCCCTCTTTGCAGGGCGCCCTGGTGAAGCCACTTAGATTGCGCACCTCAGGTAATCTCACCTGCCAGGGGCCGACCCATTCCACTCAGTCCTTAGGTGGAATTTTGAAATATTACAAATGGCAGCCTGGCTCCCTTCAGGTGTTTATCTTGCCATGGATTCCAGATTTGTAGGGCAATCTTTCTCCAGCACTGGGGTTGCTATAAAAGTTGCAATATTCCATTACAATCTCCCGGCTTCCCTAATCCTCCATAGGTTGGAAAATTTGAATTTCACGCTCAATTTCCGATGAGCTGTAATGATATCAGGTATAACCGGCAGAGTGAAAACCCTAAAATCTTTTATCATGTACAAAGTCAAGGTAGTTTGCCGTCAGCCGTTAAAATCCCAAACCGCTCCGTGCCGTTGGCTGCTTCCAATTTGATTACAGCGTTTCTGAATGTTTAATGCTTTTTTTTTTGTGAAAACCCCGACAGGACGCCATGTTCCTGTGATTGTTTCTTGTCCGTGCTGGCACGGCTACAAAGACTGCAATAAAACCTGAATTTGTATAAAGAGCTGTTGTGCGTTCTGTTACACGGAGAACAGGTCTCCAAACTAGCGGAGCCATTCTTCAAATTATACATAACATGGACCAGATGGAAGGTTACTTAGTTTTGGCCTTTGTATTTGAATGTTGTGCATGCCAATCAAGAAGTGTAAAGAGCAAAGATGGCGCTCGTAGTACAGTGACCTATCATAGCCAATCAGATTCCACCATCCATTAATATTGTACGGGTGGGGCTATGGCAGGGGATTGATCATTGGTCAGTGTGGGTTACTGTGCATTGCTTGATTCTTTATTAAATGATATCAGTTGTAACAATAATAAAGAGTGAGACAAAGAATTGATGGTTTCTAACAATTATTCCATTGCCACATTCCACAACACAATGTTATGTTACATTTCGGTTTCTTTCACAAAACGGAACTTTTAAGTCATCTCATATCTATGCAATTCAAATAATAAAATCTCAATAACACTTTTATTCACTATAAACATACAATTAGAACTTAGAATTTTTTTGCGCCACGCGTTTCGTGGATATCAATCACTTCCTCAGGAGCATTATTGAATGCTAATAATAATAAATAATTTCATAATTCAAAACACAGATAACAATCAATGATTTCAAAATTCAAAATAACTACATAGAATAAATATAAAATTCTATATACGTCTGTAATAACCTCAAATAACTGGTCAGGGACAGGCGGCCGGATAGTTCTAATAATAATAAGGAGTGACACTGAACAACTATAGGAAAGAACATCTGCAAATCCTTTAGTGAAGCTGTACACATCTGACTTCTCTTCATTGGAAAGTTGAGTTTGGGGAGTGACACAGACAGGTGTGATGTTTTAAGATTTTTAGAAGTTTCAAACAAAAAACAAATTTATTGAACGTGTAATGGGGGCCGAAGCTTCCAATTCCTGGAGAGAGAGAAGAAGGAAACATGGCAGCTCAAAGTATCCTGTTACCCTCCATTGGTCCTGCTACACCCCATAAAATCAATATGCAACATGTGATTGGTTAGACCAACTGGTAAATTTTTTCACAACTTTGTTTTTTTGTTACATTAACTTTTCATGATAACAAAAGGGATGGGGCAGCAAGATGGCTCAGTGGTTAGCATTCTCACCTTTGCAGCCCTAGGTTCAAGGTTTAAATATTGGTCAGGTCTCTATCCGCATGGAGTTTGTAGGTTCTCCCTGTGTCTGTGTGGGTTTCCTCCGGGTACTTCGGTTTCCCCCCAGATTCCAAAAACATGCAGTTAGGTTAAATGACTTCCCCCATAAATTGCACTTAGACTGTGATAATGACATATGACTATGGGGGGGGACATTAGATTGTGAGCTCCTATGAGGGACAGCTAGTCACATGACTATGGACTTTGTACAGCGCTGTGTATAATGTTGGTGCTATATAAATACTGTGTAATAACAACTTGGATGCTTATTGCAAAATATTACTTTGTAATAGTTAAAGAATACATTTTTATAAATCTTTATACATCCATGCCAAAAGAGAGGAAAGAGCCAAAGTGATCTGAAAATAGTGATTGGGTGCAATAAATGAATCATTATGTTACAATACTAAAATGACCCCGCTGGAAAGTGGTATTATTTGGGAATAAATTGGGCCGATTTCATGGCACTTAGGTTGTTTAGATTTTTATAAAGTGTGGAGGGAAAGTCCAAAAGGGTAAAGAAGTCCAAAAGTTGAACTAGGACTAGACAAAGTACAGATTTGAAATGCTAAAAGATAGAAGAAGGCTGTTAGTGTATTGCTGCCCCGTGCCAGGAATGTATTTATTGAGCCCTCAGGTCAGCATGGGCAATGTTTCTTCTGGGTCTTCCCCTTACAAAGCCGTGATGGAAGGATAAAGTAATATTTCCTCATATTGATAATTCATTCCCATTCTATCAGTGGTGACCGCTCTATCACAAACTCCATGATGGGGGTGGTGGGGTGTAAAGGATAGGGTTGCAGCATGGACAGGAGAATTATTAGGATAATGTGTCAGTAATGAAGTCACAAGACTCAGGACATGACCGCCATCCATTCCTCATGGATCTTCCTTTAGAGAGGAATGTATACACATACAGATATAAAGGCGCGCACAATGATCATATGATAAAACATCCAAAGCCCCGAGCCTTCCCCACCCCCCATGCCCATCACACACATGGAGGAGCTCCAACCTTCTCATGAAACGACCGGCAATGCTCTCCATTCATCCTAGGTCAAATATTTCTGAGCTGACAAATCATAAATCAGCAAACTGACATAATGAGAATGGAGGAAATGCTCGTCTGGAACCCCCAAGATCATCAGAAGGACCCGCATCCGCAAAGCTTACGTGGCATATGCTTGGCAAATGCCGCCCGTCTTGGCAATGGAGAGTTTCCCTGGAGTGTGGGAGACAGTCTGTTCTAAACAAACAGTCAGCGGCTCAAGCTGGGCAGAGAAGACTTGTTACTGAAACATGAATCTAAAGATGGGGCAAAGCAACAAATGAGCTGACTATATGAAGAGAGCAAGGAGGCCGCATCTTCTACCATACATCCCAATGTGTCATTCCCTCGCCTATAGACTTCCCAGGATGCCAAAACTACTTGTGTGACCCAAAGTGTTCAACAGGCCCCAGCCACCCCAAATGGTGTACAGTGGGATAAATGTCTCTATATTAGGATGTATATGTTCTATAAACCGGCGGCTCTGGGTGTACAGTGGGAATAATGTCTCTATATTAAGATATATTTGGACTGTTTTACATTGATCACTTACCTCTGCACCGATATTTCTATTCTCCTGGTCACATTGGAAACTTGTGCAGAGATTTGATGGTGAGCGCAGCATGCGAAGAGTTACCGTTCTCCAGTGATTGGCCGCAGCGCCAGAGATCAGCTCAGAAACCAAATGTAAATAGTGTTTAGGGTCTGCAGATGATGAAAGCCGTTTGTAATAAACTGTAAAATAATAATCAGTTCAAACAGTGAAATAATACCACTAATGTCTCTTATTTATATAGCAGCTCGAGGACCGCATCGTAAAATCCCGAGCGCTGGCAGCGGAAGAAATGACAAATGAGATATTATGTGAAACATAAAACTCCAAACACAAGTGGACGAGTGCGCTTTACACAAACTGAGCCGCCACAGGTTTGGATTTCATATTCCGTGTCCAGATTGCCCGTGTTTCTATACAAGACATATACATGTTATAATTTAGTCCTACATTCCTGGGAATGGCCTGGGGTTCAGGACTGGGTGAAACGTAAAGGAGATTATTGGAAAATTTTGGAAAAATGGAATTTTGCAAGGGTTGTGTGAGTTGTTCCATGGTGGAGATCCATTCTATGGGTGGATGGAGCATTCTGCTCTGTTGGAGGACCACTTATTAAATAATGAAAGATTCACTGTACTGTTGTAATATTGGTGATCCTATAGGGAGTTCAAAATTTGGTAATCTGAAGGAGAGCAAGTTAGAATTGTGCATCCAGAACTAGGCAAAAATGAACTCGAGTGCCCTGACCTCGAACCCTACTGAAGACCTTTGGGATGAAGCCAGGTCTTCTCATCAAAAATCAGTACCTGACCTTACAAATGGGGGCAAAGTCCCACAAACACTAACCAAAATCTCAAGGAAAGACTTCCCAAAAAATAAGGGCTGTTATATGGAGCAACTCCAAAATAATGGCCATGGACTTGGAAGGGAAAATCCAACTCCTTAATAATGGCCATGACCTTTGAATGGGATGTACAATTCCATATTGATGGCTATGATCCTTGAATAGGATATCCAACTCCTTATCAATGGCCATGGTCTTGGTATGGAATGTCCAACGCCATATCAATGGCCATGGTTATGGAATGGGATGTCTAACTCCACATTATTGGCCATGGTCTTTGAATGGGATGTCCAACTCCATATTATTAGCTACAGTCTTGAAATGGGATCTCCAACTCCATATCAATGGCCATAGTCTTGGAAGGGGATGTCCAACTTCATATTAATGGTTTATGGTCTTATAATTGGATGTCCAACTCCATATCAACGGCCGTGGTCTTGGAATTGGATGTGTAACTCCATATCAATGGCCATGGTCTTGGAATGGGATATCCAACTCCATATCAATGGCCATGGTCTTGGAATTGGATATCCAACTCCATATCAATGGCCATGGTCTTGGAATGGGATGTCCAACTGTATATTATTGGCCATGGTCTTGGAATGGGATGTCTAACTGTAAATTTATGACCGTGGTCTTGGATTGGGATGTCTAACTCTATAATAGTGAGCATGGTCTTGGAATGGGATGTCCAACTCCAAATTATTTTGCAATGGTTTTGTAATGGGATGTCCAACTCCATGTTGATGGCTATGATCTTGGATTGGGATGTCTAAGGACTTGTAATGGAGAGTTGTCCACAACAGTTGGCCATATATTTTGCTGTTTTAAGGATCTATTTCACCAATGTGTGTCCATAAACAAAAACCTTGGCCTATATAACCAACTCAATCCACCTAGGATAGTGTCCCGCATCTTGAATATATTCAACGCATTCATGTGACCTTCACAAATAAAATTCTTGGTCAGCCACTACATAACAATCTGATTTTGAGTATTGCAGAAACATGACGTCCAACTTTAATCCAAGCCTCCAAATAATTGTTTGAAGCCGACCTTCGATGAAAGGCTGGTTTGTTAACAAACAGCCGCCGAGTGCGCAGTTCCGCCTGCAGTTCTGGACGGGAATAAAAGCCTGATAAATGAGACCATGCAAAGCAAATATTTAAACAACATGACAGCATTTTATATGGACTTATGATTATTAAAATTTGCAAAATCCAAGCTTTGCCAAAAAACGCGCACTCTGGGGTCACGGACCACCGTGGAAGGATCACGCCTCTTAATATGTCCTTTCAGACTGTTGTCTAGATAAACGTTCGGCTACCAGAGACACGCTGGAGATATTGATGTCCGTCGGGGGGGGGGGGGTTTAATGTTTAGGCCAAGATACATTTTCTCTGACCCTGCAAACAATGTGACGGCACAGCTAAGAAGCCTGTACATGATCCTCGCTGTCCTCCAGACTTTATTTACACAGTTTAAGCGTTGGGCTGAGCTGCAGAACGTGGCTCCAATCATCTGCTACTGCCAAGACATAAATTCAATCTCATACAAAGCGCAGGCCGCCCTTCCACTGTCATCTTGTAAAGGGGAAATCTATAAAGCTCGCTGGCCCTATCAGGCACAAGGCTCGGGTAAATGCCCGCTCCTGGCCACACACTGACTTATTGAAAGATTGGAATACTGGTTTTGTGACAAATGATAAAGTGAACTTTTTGTTGTTCGGATGTTGGTTAGTTTTCTGTACTTTCACAACCCAATCAGAAATAAAGAAATAATGTCACACCTGCATTATTTTTGTCCTTGATTTTAGATTATTATGTTTTAGTTTACATTTTGTAATTTCCTTTGATTTCCTGTTTTAAACTGTTTCAGCGCCCATTGAGACTTGTGCTGTGGTTGAAATGAGCGTGAGGGCTGCATTGGGATGCCATTCATTGTAAATGGCCCTCAATGGACTATACACACAAAACATATACTATATACTATATATAATACATATACACATATACTATGGCTTGTGATTTGTAGATATGGAAGACAAAATGTTTTTTATATATATTCTGATCTATTGCAGTGAATTGGCTGCTCATTTATAATGAAACGCTGCTGTAATACAACATTGATTATCACACTGCATATGTAAAACACAATCACCAAAATCCTCCCCCATCACCTAGATTTCCTGTTCTTCAATGTGAAATCCATATTAATGTTCATATTTATAATATTAAATGTTGACCAATTTTCAACATTTGCTAAAGGCATAACCTATGGCAGACAATCTTGCTTAATAAAGTAACTCCTTTAGTAAAGTATTTGTACATGGCTGCAATGTATGAACACTTCTCTATGTTTAATCATTTAATAATTGCTGCAAGGAAGGAATATTATATTTTGTTCTGCTAACAATCCGATTCTTTTCTATCCCACAGTTTAAATTCATCCTCCACCTGCTGGACTACAGCCCCCCTCCTATATCTGTCCCTTTGTCCCTTATCCATACATTGATTTATTTCCCAGCAAACCAAAGCTACATCTGTGACTCCCAAAATCCTGCCATGTACTGAATGTATAGAAAAGCTATTGGGAGATGTAGTTCTGAGGGTCGGCCTACATTAAAATGAATTCATACTCCAGTGCTGCCCCTGCAAGATATTTACATGCCTGGTGATGATGTCATGGGGTAATGTACCCGGGGGTTTTTTGCCTTCCTCTGGACCAACTATGTCTTATAGGGTTTTATATCTGGGATATGTTTATTTCCCTAGGGGGTGAACTTCATGGGCTTGTGTCTTTTATCAACCTAATTTCCTATGTAACTATGTAATAAAAGTTCCTTTTTGCTACAGGAACAAGGCAAAGGAAAAACTTTAACACTAAAACTTGAGTGGCCGTGGTGGAGGAAATGGGGGTTTTGTCCGACCCAATAACCCAACTCTCGCTCTTTTTTCCCCAGAAGCCCTGGAAGGAGTGCAGCACTTTATCTCCGGGGTTCATGGGGGACGCTCGCAATGCCTGCACAGGGCTACCTAAGTGACGGGCCCGAGATCTGCAGATAACTCACAGCATTCATATTTCCAAATATTTTCCCCTGTAATTTATTACTGAACGTCAGCCTGCTTTAAATAACGGAAGATTTTTTTCCTTGATTTGCTAAGCTTTAGTCTGGATTTTGTGAAGCCGTTGTATTTGACATTGGGGACGTATGTATGTATATATTAGGATGTCGGAGAAGCAAAATTCCTTAAAACAGTCGCATTGCATAGAATGAAAAAATACATTTACAGAGCAGACCCAGCTTAAAGGAGACCATGAGGACCAGAGGGCTGAGCCCATTGTGAAAATGCTCGATTTCTGGCTGGGCCTGGATTCAGCATAGAAGAACAGAATGGAGAAAGATATCAGAGATTTATAATACAGAGCCAGCACAGACAGGACAGGTTCACACATGCTGGGGTATACAGAGGTCCAATACAAATCCAGGTGGATAATATAGGAGGAGTAGAGAATCCTTAACATGCAAGTGCAGAGGAAACCTTACAAGTCAGCAAGAATAAATCCCTAACATGCCAATATTCATCTCTTATCAATAAAAATCCAATTAAAGGTTGACAAATGCATGGATGGGTGCTGGGTGCTGGGTGCTCACCCTCCATGTGCCCGGGATTGATCAGGAGAAGGTGTTGCATGCATTCCAGGCATTTGCTGCAACCTCTCATAAGCTATTGTGGTGCAGTTGAGATTCTCCAGCCCAATAGAATGTTGCAAATCCTCATGGTCATAAAATGATCAGCTGCTGTCCTTTAACTTTGCATATGGCGGCTGGCGCATTTGTAAAGGATTCATTTTCAGGTCTTTGCACCACAACTGCACCGCCTTAAACCCTGCAAAAGAAGGAATTTTACCCACTCCCAATGATAACCATGGCTTTGGGGTGCTTGAGTACTGCTTGATGGCGGTAAAGCACAGCAGTGCGGGGCCACCCATCTGAACACAGCCTTAGTCTCCAATCGGTGAATTTGCATTTTCACACTTTCCTGATCAGGTTGCAACATTGAATCTTTGAGCAGTGATCTGAGAAGTCATTGGAATTTACAGGTATTTCTCAGGTGACCCTAAATGATAGCTGAGCAAAGATGGCGTCATGGTGTCGGGGGCAGTATTGTGATCTCTGTGAAGGGGTAATAAATACCTGGAAGTGATACTGGACCTGGACAAATCCCAAAAGAAGAAAAAAGCCTCAGCTGCCCCTAAAACAGATGAACGCATTCAGGAGAATCGGCCCCCAAACACCAGCTGTGCCCAATGACCCAACACCCCTCCCCTGGCACCAATGGCACCCAAGGGGGGCTGCTACTGCCATAAAGGGAGGCTCTGCCCACTGTTCATGTATTTGAGGCTGTGAGACAGATTGGAACCTGGAAGACTTTCACCCACCTTCCAGTAATCCGCCAGCGGTGGATGTCTCAGATTCTTCAGTCTTTGACCTGCCAAGCGGATGCTATATGCAGAATTTGTTCCCATAATAACTGATAGGAGAAGGAATATTCCTCGAAGGGCCACGAATGGCCCCCCTGATAAGCAGCCATTGTGTTGACGTTAAACCCAGATTGTTTTGCAGCGTTGCCCTTTTTAAGCAATAACAAGACAGCGCTCGATAAGTCGGCATCACGATAGCGCTCACAGCCGACAGCGCGCTGCACAGCCAATAACTTTATAAACAGAAATCTCCTTTCATTAATTCTCCTAATCGCAGACTTTGTGCGCCGTATCTCGGATTTGAGATTTGTTAAATAGAGGGATTTGAAGTCATGTCGAACGTATAAACAGCAAAGCTCGCATGATAAAGTGCCGAGGACAATATGTTTCATGCATCAGCCGCTGAGGACAATCTAATTAAAGGGGGAGGGGGTCACAAGAGTGTAAGGAGGGGACCAACAAAAACTTGGAGGGGCCCTGACAAAAATGTGTGTGGGGACTAACAAACATATAAGGACGGGCCCCACAAGAACTTAGAGGGGCCCTAACCAAAATGTGTGTGTGGGGGGACTGACAAGGATGTGAGAACTTAGGGGACCCTGACAAAAACTAGAGGGGTGATGGAAAAGAACAAAGGGGGGCCTGA
>NC_092860.1:1194999-1196474 GCF_032062135.1 Pyxicephalus adspersus
ATCTCCCCATTGTGGGAGGGGCAGAGACACAAACTACTGGGGGAAATCTCCCCATTGTGGGAGGGGCTGCTAGGGTCAGTATTTAGGTAGCCCTGTCAGTAGATCTGATGCTGGTCTCACCCATTATGTGTAGTAATGAGCGGAGAATGTCTCTGACACATCTGTAGAGTGTCACCAGCGAGTCATTCAGTCGGCACATCGGTTTGCTCATCTGGAGGAATGAATGTGTCACTATATGAACAGGTCACACACGCCGCTATTTATAAATCTGAGTGAACCCGCGCTGTGCAATATTGTCGGTGACAACACGAGCTAAAAATACATTTCTTGTTCTTTCTAGTGGGGATTCTATCGCTGATCGATCACACAGGAATCCATAGGAAGTGTTAGGACTTCATTATGTTTTCTGGGTTTTATTTATTTCCAAAGGAATAAAAAAGATGAAATAAAAAATGAAATAAAACATAACTTTTATAATAAATTCCATAAAACAGTATATAATGTACAGATCCTTATACATAACCTAAATAATATATTCCATATAAACATGTATGGATTGTATTGTCTGGTGATACCGGCAGAACCCTTATCATCTAAACCTCGGTAAGCAGAACTCTGGGATAAATCGTCGGTATAAATGTTTTTATTACAAGAACTTGGATGAGATGATTTCCTGCTGACTGTGCAGCCAATGCAGCTATTTATGGTGAGATCTCTGCACCCCCATATACCCCCTCCCCCCATATACCCACCCCCCCATAGAGGCAGGAAGACAAGGGTGACCCCAATACCCAAACTGGATTACTGCAGAGATCTAAGAAACGAATACAGAATAAGCAATAATATTTATTACAATGATAAACAATTTATTAGAAACAAATACATAATAATAAAAATATTTAATACAATAATAAACAATATTATAGAAACAAATGGCCACCACTTGCAGCTGGAAACATTAAAAAGATACAAAGAAAAGTGCAACAATGTATCAAAGTATCACAGGAGGAGGTCAGAGATCAATGTCCTGTCTGTGGTTCCTGCCCTGGGGGAATCTGAAGTATAAGAATGATCCCAAAAAGAAGGAGGCAATACACAATCCCTCCCCCCATACATAATCCAGGTTTCATATTCATCTTTCCTTGTTGGGTTACTCAGGTATGGTATGCAGGTGGGGCAGCAGCTTCTTGATGTTTAGTAATCGTTGTAGACCTATAGGTGGCGCTGTGGCCTCCTGCCAGTCCTGGTTCTTAGGTGGGACTGCAGCCTCTTGCTAGTCGGAGGTTATGGCTGACCTTTAGATGGGAATATACCGTCATACTCGTCAGGGATCATAGCACATCGGTGGATCTGCAGCCTGATGATCAGGGATTACTGTAGATGGGATGATCAATTAAAGTGAAATATAGCAACATTGATAATACAGTAAAATTACAGTCTCACCCCTGGAGCAACCTTTGTGGGGTTTTTTAGAC
>NC_092860.1:1197967-1199704 GCF_032062135.1 Pyxicephalus adspersus
GAATGGAGGCTGGAGGGCAGATTTATTGAACAGAGGCCGGAGGGCAGATATAATGAATGGAGGGTGGAGGGCAGATTTAAGGAATGGAGGCTGGAGGGCAGATTTATTGAACAGAGGCCAGAGGGCAGATATAATAAACGGAGGCCAGAGGGCAGATTTGAGTAAGTTGTGTGTACCCAGCAAAGTTGTCACCGTCCTCCCCCCGTTTTCTCCCATCAGGCCATGTGTCCTCCTGATTGGCTGGATGTTCCCTTGGATGACCTTGTGGAGTGCAGCATGTTCCCAGCGTGCCGCCATCTCCGCGCACTTCTCAGACTTAAGGAATCAATGTTCCCATTATTAGAGACTCATTGACAGGCCGACAGAAGCTGTACAGCAAGATAAAGCGGGGCACCTCAGGGGCAGGGTAAGGGGCGGAGCTTATAGGAGGGGCTTGCACAGCACGGCATTAAAGAACCCCGGTTTATTTAGAGTGGGAATTTGCCCAGGGCCCCCACCTCCAGAGCTCCAGTTGAGCGAATAGTGGAAGAATGGGGGCTGGAATTCTGTGGTTTTTGGGCCCCCATTTCATATTTTCACAGGACCCCATTTGGTTCAAAACCACCTTTTAATTCTGCTAAACAAGTTTCCAGAGTCACATGGACCGCTAAAATATACAAACCACCTGACCTCCTAAACCACGCCCACAATGCCCCTGTGTCTACGCCCTCCTAATATCATTGGGGGATTGCAGGAGGTGTGGCCAGTCTGTGCCCACCCTCAGAATTACATATCATTGCTAGCACTGCTATTGGTTCATAAAGCTATTTTTATTCCTGATTGGATAACACCGACAGGAAGAGGCGTGGCCACAGACAGCTCCGGTTCCCCAGAATCACTCCACATATTGCTGACTGTGATTAGTGAATACGCCAGCCGCCATGTTGTATCCAATCAGAGGAGCTGGAGGGTGACATTGAGGGTATCATTCATTTTATTTCCTGGAAGATGAATGGAAATTTTCACTTTGTTGTTTTGATGAAACTAAGAATCTCCATTAGAGAGAGCAGAAGGAGCTCTGTGTTCCTTTCACAGGAAACTTTCTGTTCTGTTTCACCAATCGCCATTCCCCTGATCAATGAAAGCCGCTCACTAGCCAATGACAACACTCCGAGAAGAGAGTAGAGAGATGAGCTCATCAGTCTGCTGCTTCTCCTTTCACTGTCCAATCACAGGCTGAGGGAGGGGCATAGGCAGGGCTGTGCTACGTTCACACCTCAGGATTGGATGGATATGGAGATTTCTCTGGTACGAGGTCAGCATTATTTTGTTTGAGGTGTACTCCGTCCCCAGCTCTCTCTGTACAATACCTGCACACAGGTACGCATTATACCGAAGCGCAGACATTCATTGTATCAGCACCTGGACCAATCACAGCTCCCCGCCCTCCATGGATTGTGTTGCAGTATAAATGGGAACAGATGTGAGAGGTAACAAAGATGGCGGAGTAAAATGTAAAACTCCAAGCGGGCTGACACAGCGGGAAATGAAAGCCGGAATCATGGCGGCATCCTGCGTGTTCATCATGTGATGCAGGGAGGGACTCCGGAATGATTACACATTGATCACCTGATCAAAGAGGACCTGTCACTGGGTCAGTAAAACACTTCCAGGTGTCTATTACCTCTCACTGATATCACAGAAACATCATGGACTCATGGAGAGTTATAGAGGAAGGAGCAGAGTCCTCCAGCAGAG
>NC_092860.1:1200741-1217548 GCF_032062135.1 Pyxicephalus adspersus
GCAGAGTATTTCAGGAGAGGAGAGTTATAGAGGAAGGCGCAGAGTCCTCCCGCAGAGTATTTCAGGAGAGGAGAGTTATAGAGGAAGGAGCAGAGTCCTCCCGCAGAGTTATTCTATAATATTGGTGTCTTGTAGTTCTGTGCTCTCATACATTATACTTCCAGTTGTCTCCGGTTCTCCTCCCCCCGGTTTGGCTCGGCCCTCATACATGGCGGAGCAGCTCATACATTGGACGTAGGAGGACCGGTTGCTGTGCTGCCTGCCAGGTGCGGTCATTGTGGCCCCGGAGGAATTCGGGCTCTGTGCAGTGTCACCCGTCCCCAGGCGCGTGTTTCTGAGCGTTTACAGAGAAGAGAGGCTCAGGGGAAGCTGAGGAACAGAGGAGTTGTGTTTATTCATTCCTTCATTCACTGTAAAGGATGTTATAAACGGAGTTTTTAGCGAGCATTAGGGCAGATTTGGGCGCGAGCCATCCTATAATAAACACTGACATGGCTGGATTCAAATATTTACTTAATACACTGGAGTGACTTATAATGAGCCGGCCGTGCTGCTCCAAGTGTTAAGGCATCAGGTGCCACAAGCTTTATGAATATCCCCGGGCCCCTGAAATAAATGGGGGGCCCTATCTGCCATCCGCATGACCCCTTCATATGTTATCACTCTCGTGTCACCAGGGAAATCCATTCCGCCATATTGAATTGTTGGGACGCACCATGGCCGGATTGATGAGTTTTATCAGAAGAAGAACCGATCCTAGGACGATGGCCAATCACAGCGGACCTGTAGCTTCACCTCATTCACCATAACAGGTGCAGCACCAATCATACAATGACACCATGCCGCCAAATGTAGCACAATGTTCTGATTGGTGAAGCGTTGGGGCCCAAAGTCTAGATATCCAATGAATGATTCTTAGCTACATTCACACCTTTCTGGTGGCATCGAAGCAGAGGTGGATGGGCCTGGCACAGGTATTACAAATAATTGTCATTTTTTTTTTATAAAAGTGACTGGGTTTAGTCTGCTTTTTTAAATTAATTAATTCCTGCTCCAGTAATTGGCTCAGAGTTTGAGGCCAAATCATAGGCATCCCCAGCAAAGTCCTGCATTAGGTTTGGAATGTTTAAAATAGATAATTGTCTAAGGGAAAAATAAGTAAGAATTCCTGTTTGCAAGTGAATCCGCATTGATCACATCATCACATGCTATAAATTCAATGATTTGATCATGTGATGAGCGATAGATTCCTGTGTATGTGGTGCCGGCAAAGCGGGTGTGTTTACACAATGTGCCATTTACATGAAGGGCATTAGAATTAGTGACACGACTATGGACTTTGTACAGCGCTGCGTAATATGATGGCGCTATAGAAATACTGAATAATAATAGGGTCCATGATGGGGACAGTTGGGCCCTGTAGTCCTTGATATCTCCCAGAAAATCATATGGCCTAAATGATGATCTTCCTGGTTTAGGATTTATTATATACTGTAAACTAGACTGAGATTTTCCCCATTTCACCCCAGATTCACCCTGACGAGTGAAGTGCAGGCCGGGGTCACCGCCGCGTCTCCTTGCAATCATTCCATTCAGCTCTCCGGGGCCACTTGAGGACTAGAATACAAAAACAGGCAATGTCTGCAGGAGCCGAGCTTTAGAAATATATACATCTCACGCCGGCCATCTGCAGATTCTAATTTCATTTATTATCTCCATACGCCGTCATTTCGCTTCATCTCTGATCTGTAAACAAAATCCGTGAAGAAAAGGTGAATCCACCAAAAACGCTCCAATAAAACCCAAGCCTTGACGTGCCGGCCCGTAAAACGGTGCACAGACCTGGCGATGTGTCACCGCTCCATTTTACAAGTGAAGATTCTATCAGAGATGGGGAGATGAGGATGAAGTCATAGGTCAGCGTTCTCTGCCAAAAAACCTGGCTCGGCCAATCAGAGGAGAGCATTGCTTCCAGCGTCATAACCACTTCCATGTGAAAGGACCGTTTAATATTCAAAGTCAGTAAAATTGTGAGCTGCTGCATATTACAAAATTACTAATTTTACCTTTAATCAGAAATGTTTCAGTATTGCATATTGCATTTTTTATTATTATTCATTTTATGTTATATCTTGTATATTATTAGGTTTTTTCTTTTTTTTGTGAGAGTTTGAATTTAAAGTTGTTTATTTAATTTTTTTATATATAATATATATTATTTTTTCCTCTTTTTGTGTTTTTTTTGTTGTTCTGTGAATAAAAATAAAATAATAAATATGCGGTTTGATACATTTTTTTAATATGAAGAACCGATCTAGGAAAGGTAGAAGGAACTTCTCCGATTCTTAGGAAACTTATAAAGCCCATTGTACTATTATAAACCACTTTCATTTTAATGACTTTTATTGGAAATTTTCAGTTTACAACAAATACAAACATTAAGATCAAAACAGCGCAAAGGTTTGAGTGAGTTACAAAATGATTCAAGAATCTATTCCGGTATCAATAAACCACCTTCATTTCATCTTCCTATGACTCCAATGAATGAAGAAACAATTAGCTGAAATATCCCGAATGTCACAAAAATCACCATTCTGGAATTTGCATATTTCCCTGAAGAATAAGACATTGCTCATAGAAACGCGTCGGAATAAAAATAGAAAATATTTATTATATAAATTATTAACGTTGTACAGTGACAGCTATAAGGAATATGTCTTAGAATAACCAAATCTAATGCTTTTATATATTAATATTTATTTTTTTGTATGATCCCCAATGTTTTTATAATATTCTGATATTTTTATAACAGACTCATCATAGGTTTTGCTGTTTGCATCGTTGTGTTACATTCCCCTCCATGCTGCACTGTTCTGTCAATGCTTGGCATACACAACGCTATTGTACTGTCAGTGCTTTTCTAATTTTTATATTTATGTTTATTATCCCCAATGTTTTTATATTATTCTGATATTTTGATAATAAACTCGTCATAGATTTTAGTTGCTGACATCGTATTGTGGAATCCTCTCCATGTTGTCCCATGCTTGGCATACACAACGCCGTTATCTTTCAATGGAAATTTTCATCAATAATCCCATCAATATCAATCAACTGAAATCCTCGATAAGTATTTGTTGTTCAATATCTTTTATTGATTTAATGATATTATTTTATTTAATGATAAATAATGGAAATATCACATGTTTGGATTGAAATTTGATGATTTACCAAGTAATTGATTTTTTTTAACATTCCGCCCGAATATTGATTGAAATTTTATATTTTATATCGTGATAATTTTCGCCTGATCAGTCTACTAATTGGAGGAACATTTCATAAGTCTCTATTTATAAAACCGAAAATCAAACATTCACTCGTGGAAATTTTCCCAGTCCATGTGTTTCAATGGCTGTAGCTGATTCCCACCAGGGAATATTTCAGTGAATGTCACATTCCCTGTTTTATGAATAGACCTCAAAGTGTATGGATGTCTTTATTTATATTAGGGTGATGTTGAGGTGATGACACTTCAGAGACCCCCCCCCCGGAATTGTTTCTCATCTGAGTGGGGTGAATCTTTCATCCTGCAATCCTTTATCATTGTATGACCTCCACATTCCCTGCCATCTCCTTGTATACACCCAGCCTTTGCACCACAGACAGTATAAGCTGCGTCTGTCAGCGCCAGGAATGCAGCGCCGTGATGTCACTCTGCGCCGATATAAACATTCGTCTTTGTTTCAGAACAATAAAAGAATTCTGCTTTGTACAATGCTTGGAATGAGTAATTCAATAAGGTAACGCCGCTCTGTGGGTGCACGGTAATGACGTCCAACACTGACAGTAAAAACATTGGAATGTTCTGGAAAAAGATGGAAGGAACACAAACAGCTGCCTGTGCCGGGGAGGGAGAACATTACACATCGCTGTCCCCAGGATTCATCACACGAGCTGCAACATATCAAAATCTGAGACAAAGTGAAGTGCTACCCGGAATATCCGATTACCAGTGACATCAACATGAGAAGATGATGTCACCGGTCTCCAGCGATCGGATTGGCTGCGTTCTCATAAATAGGAATCGTCTCTGTGATGTCACCGGTCTCTAGCAATCGGATTGGCTGCGTTCCAATGAATATGAAAGTGTCTCTGTGATGTCACTGGTCTCTAGCGATCTGATTGGCTGCGTTCTCATAAATATGAAGCGTCTTGGTGATGTCACCGGTCTCCAGTGATTGGATTGGCTGCGTTCTCATGAATGAGTGTTTCGGTGATGTCACCACCTACTAGCAATCTGATTGGCTGCATTCTCTGTAATCTATATGCACACAGTTTGGATATATTTTAATTTGTAACTTATTTAAATAAAGTAACTTTTATTGAGTATATATTGAGCATTTATTTTCTTTGTACAGATCAGAGATTTGATGTGCAGAGTCGGCCAGGTATTGCAGCGAAGGGATTTGCGTGGAGTAGAAGTGAATGCAGTGGCGGAGGGAGAGCCGCCATCTGTTTCCACTTTTCTGCTTTATTACATGTGAACTGGCTTGGCCTCTCCTTTGGTTGCGTCGGCTGTAATAACTGGCTTAGCACCTCGTTCAAACACTTTTCTGCAAGTCGGATAAAATCCTTAAATAGGGATTTATAAATCCATGTAGACAAATGTCTAACGAACGCTGACCGGATTGTCAGGAAAACGTATTCCGGGCCTTTCACTGTAAATTCTGCAAGAGTCAATGATCGAGCAGGAGGTAACCAGGAGTTGCAGCCTTCTGCTCCTGGTGATCTTTTATTGGCTGAGTCCTACTTTGCCTAGGGGTATCAGTGGGAAAGGGCAAGTTTTCCTGTAGGGGTATTAACAGACCTGACATTGACCAATTGTATTTAAATGTAATCACATGGCACACAAGGGGTCCCGGAGCCGCTCCCACAGTGTAATTCGGTGATACTGAAAGCCTGGAACGATCACATGATATAAATATAACATGAAATCATAAATCTGATCCAAGCAATCAGCGTATTGTCAGATCGATGATTTATAAAGTCGTTTTATAATTGGACAAAACCCAGAGGAGCCGCCAATACAATATATCACCATAGACTGCTGCAGATTTCTGTATATTTGGCCAAAAATGTGAGAAAATCGTAATACGGAGCCGTGACCCCCGCTGCAGCGATTGTTGAGGGTGAATCAGGCTTTCACATTTCATACCACAATGTCCTATAAATCTCCATTTTCCCATCACTACGCGCTCGTCTGAAAAACAACTACTTTCCCAGAATTTGCAACATCACAAATTCTCCTAATAATACTAAAACTCCGCTTTTATAGTTCCCGTCACACATATCTTCCATGAGAATGTCTGATGTACGCTGTCCTGTGTGAATTGCCATGGCCGCAGGTTTTACACTGAACTGCATGTCACCATTCCGGGGAGTGTGCGCTGCTTTCTATATACAGAGGGCAATGAGGCTCCCGGAGGCACAACAGACGTCTTCTGTGCCAGATATTGGAATGTTCACATTCTTTCAGATTTCTAATTTAATAATAATTAGATCAAGCAAATAATAAAAATAAAAAAGCTGCAATACTTACCTTGTACCTGGCACTGTCCTCTTGCACCTTCCCTTTGTGGCCACTTGTTGTCATATAACAACAGTCCAATAGGCCCAGGCTGTCATGGCCACGCCCCCTAGTGGTCATTCAGAGCACCCCGGGCTCACAGTGTACTGCTGGATAAGAGCCACCCATCTGCTCCGGGGACTCAAATAACAGAATGGAAGGGGATAGAGGGAACAGGAATGCTGTGATTTGGGGCCCTCAGATTAGTCCAGGGCCCATATTACCTAAAACATTCCTTGGTAACAGCATTGGCAGTGACTACATGAATCACCCTTTGATTGAACAATACGGCCGGCCATAGATGGATCTGGGATAAGAAATCACAATGGATTACAAATATATCAATATGTCATTAAAGGGCCAGCTCCATGAAATGTTCCCTGAGCGGATTCCATCATTATTGGGGAATTTCTGAAGTAAATGGTAACACCGAAGCGGCAGAAGAACCCAAAACCCAGCGCTGCAAGGCAAACATAATGAGATGAAAAATACAAAAATCTGCTAATTACATTTCACTGGGACAGATTTTTATGTAAAAAAGAAATTTTAAAAGGATTTTGTTCCTTCCAATTATATAATATCATTGGAGCCAATAATTTCAGTAAATCCATTTACTGCGAGAGCTGGCAATCATGACGCTACGCCGCGCTCGTCATTCGCTGATGATTAGAGCAAAGTCATTTGGGATCGCTCCAAAAAACTGCCACTAATGAAGTTCAATGATTCAGCGTCTATTCATCCGTCTATTCATCCAAAATGAAGACGATTCTGAGAAACGCTTCATATCCAAACTGGTGATAAAGTGAGGGCAGGGCGCTGATACGTGGCGGCACCAACACCTGGTCTTCCGTTATATCTTCCATTCATTTATTAGTTTCCCTATTGGTTGAACCCGATGGTTGATCTATGTGAATGGCTTTATTTGACGCTTCAAAGTGCAAATCTACAGCCAGAACTCTTTTCAGGAACTTCCGGGCCCCAGGGACAGCAGAGAGTGGCTCCTAAGATGTCATCCGCTTGGCAACCCCAACTGCTATGCTGGTGAACCAATGTTTGAGCACCACAGCGAGCACCAGCGGGCGCCAACGGGCGATACCTTAACTTGGTGGCCATGGCCGGGATGCCACCTCCTAATCCTGGGCACAGATCCTGGATGTCAGGAAGCAGCAACCGCACCCCAACCTCACCGCCCGTCTGAACCAAGCCTAAGGAAGGGTTAGAGCCCCAGAAATCATCCCTGTGCCCTCAGCATGGGAAGCAAAGAGTTTAAATAAAGTTTTATACGTTTTTTTACCATCCTCCAATGGGGACACATGGGTTTTTACTCGAACACTATAGAAGGGGACGCATGTTGGGGGTTTTTGTGCACGCTGCAGAGCATCACCCAGGATTTTACTTTTCTTTCTTTCTTTTGCACTTTCACTTTTTTTCTTTCTTTCACACTTACTTTCACACTTTCTTTCTTTCTTTCACATTTTTTGTCTTTTTATTCACACTTTTACTTTTTCTTTCCCACTTTCACTCTTTCTTTCGCACTTTCACGCTGTCTTTCTTTTACAGTATTTTCACTCTGTTTTCTTTCTTTCTTTCACACTTTCACACTGTTTTCATTCTGTTTTCTTTCTTTCACACTTTCTTTGTTTCACACCTTCACTCTTTCTTTTGCACTTTCACATTTTTTTCTTTTTATTCACACTTTCACTCTTTCTTTCACACTGTTTTGTTTCTTTCTTTCACACTTTTACACTTTCTTTCCTTCACACTGTTGTCATTATGTTTTCTTTCACACTTCCACTTTTTCTTTCGCACTTTCACACTGTTTTTATTCTGTTTTCTTTCACACTTTCCTTCACACATTCACACCTTCTTTCTCCTTTAGAGAAGTGATCTCTGAATCGGGGCAATAAGCATTGGGGATCTGTGTGCACAGGACAGAGGGGCATTTACATTGTACAGAGGGGCAGTTGAATTGTTGGGTTCTCCTTTACCCCACATAGGGGCGCTCTAGTGCGGAGGGGTTTCTGCTAATTATCGGAGGCTCTTTCTGCTTAATGGCGGTTTGCGGTTTTTATTTAAACTGCAGAAGTGTCAGCAAAAGGTTTTCAAAGAACCAATAGCGAAGGGGAATATTAACCCTGATGATGATTTTGTAATAGTTTTTATTTAGGAGTTGTTTGGACTTTTATTAACCATTTCCATGCTGCCTGAACCTTTTTTAGCCATTATGTGACTACTCCTCCCAACATCTCCCCTGCTCCTCTCCTATGACATTGCACATGCTCATACAAGGGCCCTTACTCACTACCACGCTGGCAAAGCGGCCCTTTCCTATCTTTATGAGTCACACAGTTTAGTCTAGCGTTGTGTCTCTGTTGAATAACACCATCAGAAACGGTCGCGACACACGCAAGATCTCAGGCTTGGCGTTTACAACGGCCATAGAAGTGAGGAGTCGGAGCACCCCTGAAACCCAGCATGGGGAGAAATCTGAACATCAAACAATGCGTACGAGAGCCTCGTCATGCCAGAACTGGAGTCACCCACATAAGTATATTTAGTAAAGATGAAAGCTTGCCAACAAGTACAAGCTCCAAGGTCTTATCCAAATATTTCCTCCATGGGCCATATGTTGCAAGATCCATAGTCGCAGAGTCAAAGTTAACTCTGTGATTGCCGGGAGCCCAATGTACAAAAACATTGCAATGCTCACACTAAAAACACTGAAATATTATAAACATTAGAAGAAAGCTAAATGTCACTCTATATATACAATAGATAAACACTCGGATGTATATGTATTGTATGTAAATGATGAAAATACAATTAAACACGGGAACAATATAATAAGGTAAGAAATGGCATCATGTAAGGTTTGTCTTGATCCAGAGGAACTTCTGCAAATCACCAAAAACCATAAAAGCGAAGCAAGCAAGAACATAGAGTGGTAGATCACTGGGGGTTCCTCGTGGTAATGGGATGCTTAGAGGGCAGATAATAGGCAGCAGACTCCAAAAGTCCAAAATAAAAGCAGTAATTAGTTCTTTAGCCAAGTGTTACAGCACACTCCACAATTTTAAACTCAAAACGATAAACAGTAGCCCAGCTGGGCATCTAACTACCTCACTGTGTGCCCTCTCTTTATAACACACACTATATCACCACTGTTCACTCACGGTTTCAGTCTTGTTTGCCCACTGGCTTACCTGGAGCTCTGGCTCCTTTCCAAGCCTGGAACACACTTATTTCAACCTGGAACCCTCTGGCCGCCTTGTAAGCCTGGAACCCTCGGGCTGCCTTCTTAGCCTAGAACCCTCTGGCTGCCTTCCCAGCCTTGAACCCTCGGGCTGCCTTTTTTTTGGCCTGGAACCCTCGGGCTGCCTTCTTAGCCTAGAACCCTCGGGCTGCCTAATAAGCCTAGAACCCTCTGGCTGCCTTCCCAGCTTGGAACCCTCTAGCTGCCTTTTTTTTAGCCTGGAACCCTCAGGCTGCCTTCTTAGCCTACAACCCTGTGGCTGCCTTCCCAGCCTTGAACCCTCGGGCTGCCTTTTTTTTTAGCCTGGAACCCTCGGGCTGCCTTCTTAGCCTAGAACCCTCGGGCTGCCTAATAAGCCTAGAACCCTCTGGCTGCCTTCCCAGCTTGGAACCCTCTAGCTGCCTTTTTTTTAGCCTGGAACCCTCAGGCTGCCTTCTTAGCCTACAACCCTGTGGCTGCCGTCCCAGCCTGGGACCCTCTGGCTGCCTTTGTAGCCTGGAATCCTCTGGCTGCCTTTTCAGCCTGAAACCCTCTGTCTGCCTTCCCAGCTTGGAACCCTCTGGCTGCCTTCCCAGCCTGGAACCCTCTGGCTGCCTTCTTAGCCTAGAACCCTGTGGCTGCCGTCCCAGCCTGGGACCCTCTGGCTGCCTTTGTAGCCTGGAATCCTCTGGCTGCCTTCTCAGCCTGGAACCCTCTGGCTGCCTTCTCAGCCTGGAACCCTCTGGCTGCCTTCTCAGCCTGGAACCCTCTGGCTGCCTTCCCAGCTTGGAACCATATGGCCGTTTCTCATCACACTCCAGCCTGCAACATACTGGCTGATCATCTTTCCCTTGCAGGTGAATATAAGCCAAATCAGGCTTGGGTTGGACCAGGGAACCCACCCTTTCAATCCATTGGCTGGCTCCAGGGCTCTATAGAACCTGGTTTATTTTCTAGGAAACCTATCCAAACCTATTATTACTCTCCTTCCCCGGGGCCTTTACACTTTCCTTGCATTTCTTAGCGACAAACTGTCACAATAATAAAAGGCATCAGCCTTCTATGTACAGTGAGCATAATCTGTTCCTATGGAAACTTTAATTACAATGTGAGACCAATATTGAAGAACTGATGTTGTTATAGAATAAAGTTAAGACAGGTGGTATGAATATTATTCACTTGTGAAGAACACCTTATCTGAAGGTAATGCCATTAGTTCAGGATGGGGACGGGGTTTACTAAGCCCAACAAAGCCGAGAAGAGTGAAGTTCAGGACCAAAGGTGAAGTAAATGTGGCCAAGGAGCCTGGGTGTGATCAGCTAACTTGGGGGTTTTTGTGTTGGGATTCTGAATGCCCCATCTGAAGAGAGGAAGGAGAGGGTGGGGTGATCCTCCGATTTGCATGGAAGAGGTACTGGTGGAAGTCCTAGTGATGTCTCCTCAATACCAATCTGTAGAGGTGCTAAGGGAAGGTTTAGATGTTTGAGCTATAGTGAGGTTCTATCCGTTGCGATAGAAAGCCAATACAGTCATTGGCCGGAGGGTTTTGGATCTTTTCTTGAGCTGCATTTACCCCAAATCATATTGACTAGTGATCCATTGGAGATCCATTGGAGAAGAACACTGAAGATGAACTCAAACGTTCTGGCCACATAAAGTGGAGATGAAACTGTTTGGAGAAGACTCATGTAGAGATCTAAAAGACCAAACTATCTTCTGTAGTGTTATCTGGTGTAGAATATGGAGGACACTGAATCCATGCAGAACAGCTAGCCAAGGCTCCATAAATAGACTATCATGGGAGAACCTGGGTGATCTTGTCTGATCTGATCGGAATGGATCTGGTCCAAAGCCATTACTGAGGACCTTATATCAGAACAGAGATGCCTGGACATATCGATCAGTTTACCGAGGAACATTTGGGAACTCAGATCGTCAGTTGCAGCTGGACAGACCTGCCATGTCTAAAGCTAGGTATACACTTCAGAAAATGAACGATTACGACTGATCAATAATCATGTTTGATATACTTGAACGATTGTATTGTATACGATCGTTCAAATATAATTCACCAATAGTGTACGAACGCTAGATACAATCGTTTGAGCGATGCAGGAAGAGATATGTAAAGGAGAAAGTGTATTGCAGAAACATGCACGATCATTGAACGACTGCACGCACGATAGATAGATAGCGATTGATCACCGGCCAATCAGATCTGTCGTGACAATTCTCGTTCTTCAGGGTCATTTGTCAGTCGTTGGTCACCTTTTTTGCAGCCGATCGGTCGTTCGTCATTTGTTTCCAACAATAATTATTGGAAGTGTGTACGCAGCCTAAGTCCTGGAGATCCTGAAATTCATATTCAGCCGAATGACTAAACAACAAAAGGCTCAGCGCACTCTGCAGCTCAGAGACAGCCCTCCCAGCTGGCACCTGCTAACCTCCACATGAATACCCTTAATAGAAACATGGCACAGCAAGCTAGAACAAGTAGAATGTCACATGACTTCCAGGCCAAACGCCCAAACGCCCTCACCGCAGGAGCGCCTTCCTACACCGGGGTCTACAATAGGAGCAGTTGGGATGTTTTGTGCAGAGTTAAATCCTGGCACACTTGTCCTGTCTGCCTTCCACACATAAAACAAGCCCAGTGCTCCGGCTCTGCTTTCACTTAGAAGAAGTGTACTTACCCCTCCATAGCAATGCACCCCCCGCGTTTCGCGTTCATCCGTCCGATCTCAGTGTGACTGGAGCCAGATAAATTAACACCATGTATACAAGCAAATCCCTCTGGGCCCATACGGAGCAGTTTGTGCAAAGCAAACACATGGTTTGATTTTTATTCTGCAGCTTCTCCGGGCACTGAGCTAAGAAGCCGTCCCGGAATATGGAGTGAACGTCTCTGCAGCGCCTGGGGTCACTTGTGCCAAAATGCTTGTAATTGCCCCCTTCACCTACAATGTAAATGCAAATTGAAAAACACAAATTAAACTTTTCCCCACATTAACTCCCCTTGTATTCGGTTATTTTGTGCAGTCACCACATCTAAGGGCTGCTAAGCTGGTACATTGTTTGGGGTTTATATGCTTTAGAGTCCAATGAACCCTAAATCAGCCAAACACATTCCAGGTGCATTACACTGAAAGGTAAATAATGAATTACAGATCCATCATAAAACAGCCACAGACTGGGTGGAAAAGCCTGACCCCTGCCAGCATGCTGCAAGGGACAGACCCTCGCTTCATTCTCCCCATGGAAATCTAAACTCCAATCTCTGTGGGTGTCAGTATGGACCGGGCTGTATTTGCATGCAGGCCATCAAGGTAACACCTACATGTGATGTGGAGCCAAATGAGTGAAAGGACTGTCATCCAATGAGAGAAAGGGGGCGGGCCAGGGACAGTCAAGCTGTGCAGGAAAGGGCTGGAAAATTCTGAATGTCCTCTAGAAAAAAAATAATAAGGACGGCGGGTAAATGAAATGTTGCAGCTTCTAATGCACATCACAGTGTGCGGTGAAATTAGAGGAAGCAATTTCAGTCCAGGAGGTGAATCTGTGCAATTCCGCAAGATTGGAGACGACACAAGGGCAGATTTATTGAAGGGGAGGCTGGAGGGCAGATTTAAGGAATGGAGGCCAGAGGGCAGATTTATAAAGTGATATCGGAAGGGCAGATTTGTTTTTTCTGAATTCAGAGATTGGTGAATGTGATCTGATAGAAGATTTGTGCCAATGTAATACAAAGATGAGAGCGGTCTGCAGGCTGAATGTGCTGACTCAGCTGGCTCTGAATCTCCAGAGGTCATTGTGCTCCAGACTGCCGATCTTCCAATGGATCTCCTAGCTGTGACTCTTCTGTCTGGAACGTCCTCCACCCGGCTGTGCCAAGAGAAGACCTAAGAGGAATATCATTTGCTGGAGGGTGAGCTACGGAACGCGGTGCCCTGAGATTCGGTGATATATAAGGAATAAGTGATGAGCTTCCCTTCCATTCATCAGCGTAACCATTGTTCATCAATGAGCTTCACCCAATCAACAGCCGGCTGGCCTTCAACATTCTGTGCAACATGAATAATGGCTGGTAAGGGATGCAAAATGTCCTTTGTCATTTAATAGAATATTTAAGAACTTTATTTATTTATTAATAATTATTAAATATAGAACTTGGCCCTATTCTATCCAAACAAACAAGAAAAAACCTAAAACATAAAAGAAAAAAGGGGCGGAGTTGTGACTCATGTGCAATAATTGCATGAATGAGTGCTATACATACAGCGCCATTCTGCTCAATGCAAAGGGGATAGGGATCCCGCTGTACTCTCTCCCCTTCACTTTCATTAAAATCGTTCCTCGTCCGTTGTCCGTGGATCCGCCAGGACGATTATTCAGACAACAAGCGCTGTACACACACTAGATTCTCGTCTGATATCACACCTGAGGCAATTATCAGACGAGTGTACGTAGCCTTAAATGAATAATAAAACGCAGAACCTTTCGCTCAAGTAGGCAGGACTCCTTAGAAAGTAGCACTCCTAGCCAAGCAGCTGCTCAGTGTTGTTATATTTCTCTATATAAAACCACATTAACATACATGACCATCATATAACATTTTGATCCTAATACAGTACGTGTTCAACGCGTTTCGCATAAATTGCTTCATCAGGTGAAACACCATATAATAATTTATAATAAGACAAGCCTTCATATTAGCAAAGTGAAAAATATCTACGAGTAGTTAATGTGTTTATAATAAGCCAAACCTTTATATTATCACCTATCAAAAATATTTACAACTAGTAACCTGTTGGAAGCCTTAAACCTGAGCCTCTAATGTCCCGTATATATGGCAATATAAATAATAAGTAATGCACAGGTATACGGTACATTTATGAAACATTAGTTGTTTGTATATTTGTATAGTTGTTTTTATATGTTTGACATGTACTAATATGAAGGCTTGTCTCATAATACATGCATTAAATGTTTTTTCTCCTGAGGAAGCAATTTATGCGAAACGCGTTGAGGAACACATACTGTAGTAGGATCAAAATGTTATATGATGGTCACGTATGTTAGTTTTATATTGTCTTTAAATAAAGTATAAATTTGTGATTTTAACAAATAGAGAAATATAATAACACTGAGCAGCTGGTTGGCACAGCGCTACTTTCTAAAGAGTCCCAAACAACCAATCAGATAAGTATAAAAACGTCACCGTCTACTTGAGCGAAAGGTTCTGCGTTTTATTATTTTTTTAAGCCTGGACAGAAAAACAAATCAGCTGCCAAACACAATTTAATATCAAAACTGTTTAAACTGAAACGCGATACGTTTTACGATTTGTCATCCTCGTAATTTGCTGGCTTTGTGAGGCTCCACCAGGTGATTCCATATCTGCACCAGCCCCATAAAATATTCCCCGGATTAGGACCATCGTCACCGCCGCCTCAATTGGAGATTTGGCATCATAACGGATATGAGATTCTCAGAGGATTAACAGCAACAACAGGATAACGGCACAGAGAATGGCGGGAAAAGAGGAGATGGAGGGCACAAGGAAAATAAGATCATTGCTGGGAGCCAACAGGCGGCTATAGATCAGAGGATTACCAGGCATCACGCTGATCGGGGCCCTTGGATCCTGGAAGATATGTTGCTGCGAGATTCACTCTGAAAAGACAAAAACAGATTCTTCTTGTACAGAGATTGTTTTCTGTAGAGGCCTTTTTTATAATAATGCTTAAAGACTGCAGACATTGTACAGGAGAGGGTCAGAGACTGCAGACACATAATATAAAACCACATAACATACATGACATCATATAACATTTTGTTCCCGGTACAGTATGTTTTCCTCAACGCGTTTCACATAAAATGCTTCATCGGGAGAAAAACCATTTAATGCATCTTTATTAAGAAAACCTTCATATTACCACATATCAAAAGTATTTTCAACCATTGCTTCATCGGGGGAAACACAATGTGGTTTAATATTTTCTTTATATAAAGTATGATTTTAACAATTTGAGAAATATAATAACATGGACACAATGAGCAGCTGGGGGTGTACCACCGCTCCTGTCCCAGATCAGATCCCATGACTGGTGCCCACCATCATATCATGCCAAGGCATGAGCTGAGTGTAGAAGCTTCTAGGTGTGTCATGTCATCAGCAGGCCCTTTGTTGGACATTAAGAAGAAGTCCTTCAGCATAGGGAATGTTGGAGATGTTTTGAAAAAAACAAGTACCGATTTTATTGTTACAATTTGATAATTCCTCTCTCGTTAATGTCATTATTCACACATAAGCATCCAAACACAGAAGACTGAATTCCCAGGCCCGTCATACACACTGACCACATGGGCCTGTGTCCATCTTGGAACCCTTTGAATGTTAGAGACTCTTCTCGGAGCTTTGCTTGGACTCATCATGGAGAATGTTATCTTCCATTCCGCTGGCAAAACAATCATCTTCATATTTTGTTTATCGTTCAGATTTACTACCCAGAGATGCTGCGAGACTCCGTTTAATCCGACGGGTGAGTCACTGGGATTTAGGAATTATTAGCAGCTCCTAATGATACACATAAGATAATGATGTCATTTACAAGCTATGAACACTTCGCTCTGGCGTCCCATTAAGAGACAGACGCGGCTACCAGTTCGGGATTTTTTGGGGCTAAAAATATCAGATTTGCGTTGTTTTCATCTCATTGGGAGTCGTCTGCAGATGTGTTCCCTTCCCAAAAAAAATAATAATACAAAAAAAATCTTCAATTCACTTCTTGGAAGCTGTCTTGAGACTGAAAATGTTTTTAAAGAGAATCGCTGAATATTTACCAGCAGTGCTACAAGCTGAGATGCCTCCAGTCTTAAAGTAAACCGGTCATATGAGGAATGTGGGGGCTGCCATTGGTGTCTTATCTCTTCAAAACTCTTGTTGTCTGGCTTGCATTCACTGAAGTCCTTATCTGCACTGCCAGAAGACCAACATTTTCATAAAAAGAGGTCATGTTTTGCCAGTGATCAGCACCTGTTGATGTCAGCAGTTAGGGATGGGCTGGCTTCATAGCCAAAATTTTGGCAAAATCTTCAACATTTTAAGAAGAATTCACTATCTCAGCAAGAGGTCAGACGAATGGGTGAATGGTTTGGTTTGGATAAACCAATTGTTACTGACTCTCTTTGCTGTCGAATTATAGAACTGAGCCATCAATGGTATCATCAATATAATATGGCGTCTGTTGGTTGGTTGTTAATAGATTCAGAACAGTATTTGTACTTAAATTGAACTCAAGTAACACAGGGCCTGGAAGGATGAAACCAATCAATCAGTTAGGCAAATTTGTTTGCTTGGTAGTTAAACTGTGGTCTTCCCCAACACTCTTTGGAGTCCAATGATAGTCCAATGAAGGGTATCAGTGCCGTGATGACATGATCCACCCATTAATCTGTGCACTGAGATATGATGACGTAAAACACCCATCAATGGTATCATTATTTTACCATGGCGTCTGTTGGTTGGTTGTAGAATCAGAAGGATGTTTTTACTTTGAAATTGAACTCAAGAAAGGCCCATGGTGCAAGTGAGAAAGCAATGTGGAAAAAAGCCCTACCAAAAATCAGTTGGGTGATTTTTTTTGGTTGATGAACTCTGGTTTTCCCCAATATTCTTTGGAATCCATTGAAGGGTATCTATGCAATGGCGACATGAGACACCAATTTTAATATCATTATTACACAGCGTGTGTTGGTTGGTAGAATCAGAAGGGTATTTGTAGTTTGAAGTTGAACACATATAACTCAAGGCCCATAGTGCGTGGAAGTGAGAAACCAATGTGGTAAAATCGCCTATTTATCAATAAGTTGGGCAGTTTTGCTTGGAGGATGAACTGTGGTCTTCCCCAACACTCTTTGGAGCCCAGTGAAAGTCCAGTGGGGTATCT
>NC_092860.1:1218517-1219051 GCF_032062135.1 Pyxicephalus adspersus
AGTGAACCTCAAAGGTTTGTCTTGGCCAGAATTTGCGGTGGGTCTCATGGCGGGTGATGGGGTCATTAGCCTTTTGTGCTCATTAGTCAGAACAATGATGATGACAAGAAAAAATATAATTATAATAATGATGATGATAGTAACAATAATACAAAAGGTAATGCCGGATCCCCAGTCACGACGTGTACTTTGTGACACAATGTTAAGGAGAAAGTTTGGTTTTCTAAGAAACTTTTGAATATTTATTTGAAGTTGGCGTCAGTAAAAGTTCCAAGAATCCGTCCAGAACTTTAAATTAGGAAATTATTTTCCAAAACAGTGGCTGGAAGTCCCATGGCCGTCCAATCACCACCTCTAATCACTTCTGGAATTGTCAGCGGATGTATGAATATATTGTGACATCATTAGCACTTCTAGAGACTACAATTGGACCACCTGGAGGAATGCGGAAACTTTCCATGGAAGTCCAACCCAAATAACACAACTTTAAATATCTTTCTCTGCTTCAATGTATTCCGTGTAATATTCATTGCA
>NC_092860.1:1220228-1250678 GCF_032062135.1 Pyxicephalus adspersus
TAATAATAATAATAATATTCACATTTATGGTTTCTGGTCCATCCATTGATATAACATCTGGTGATAAGTTCCCAGAGACCACCATTCCTCTATCTGCAATGTGATACCAACTGTATGCTGGGAGAGTCCACTACATGCACCAACCTCCTCATTCCTGGGGCCACCATTGCACCAATTTTCTTCCTGCACTTTATACATTTCTATATTTTTATAACATTTGGTATTCATATACAGATACAAAGACTTTTCCTCCAATGGAACTTTTATATCAGTCATTGCCTTCTGAATTCCTGCTGAACAACTGCTGAGCTTAAATCGGTGTTTGATACGGAATAAATTTTTTTATTAAAACTTTGAATAAAACTGATAATGTAGATGAGGGGCTAACACCAAAGGAAATTCAATTGTAACATCGCATAAAATAACTGCAGCTGCCTGAACCATTGATACCAGGCAGGATGGATTCATGTATTTTTGTTGTTGATGGCAAATTTTGACCCTCCCATGCGAATGTTGCAGAAGAAAATGAAACTCAGCAACATTTTACCAATCTTCTTGTCCAATTTTGGAGGGCCCGTGTGAATTGTAGCCTCAGGAGCCTGTTCTTAGCTGACCGGAGTGGCCCCCGGAGTGATCTCCTGGTACTTTAGTCCATCTACTTTAAGGTTGGATGTGCTGTCCATTCGGAGAGCTCTTGTGCAGACCTCGGGGGTAATGAATGGGTATTGCAGTTACCTTTCTATCAGCTGGAACCAATCCGGCCATTCTCTCTGACCTATGGTATCATCAAGACATTTTTACCCAGAGAAATGCCTCTTTGGGTATTTTCCCTTTTTTCAGAACTCTGTAAACCCCAGAGATGGTTGTAGGAGAAAATCCTTCTGCAGTTTCTGAAATACTCCGACCAACCCACCTGCACCAACAACCTTGCCATGTACACAGACACCTCAATCAATCACCTTTCTACCCCATTCTGATGCTTGGTTTGAACTTCAGCAGGACTTATCTACAGGAAAATGTCTACAGGCCAAAAAGGATTGCTGATGTGTGATTGGTCGATCAGATATTTGGGGGATGGACAGGTGTACCTAACATAGTAGCCGGTTAGTGTAGAACAAGCACATATGGCAGCCCCCATGTACATAAATAATAATAATTGTATAAAACATTGATACATCAATAGGATTAAATACAATAAATCTAAAAATAAAATCCCCTAAATCCATTTTTTCCTTTCAAAACGTTTTGGATTTTGGACATTTTTGTGAACTTTTTTGAACTTTTTTTTGTTCCTGTAATTTCCTCTGGCGATGACCTCATCATTTTGGCCGATTTATCGACATGTAACAGCTCGCAGAGCCGGGCAGCTGTGAAAGGTGAGGTGGAATTCAGCGCCAGGTCTGGAAACCATATCAGAGGTCATCGAGTTCCAAGATGTGAGGTCGGAATAATCAGAATCAATAAGATCCGCAGTGATATCTTCACCTTCGTTAATTCATCAACCTTCCCGCCAAGGTAAGTAGCTGCCCGAGACGTCTCATCGCGCGGGTTGTCTCTCTGCAACAAGAGTGAACTTGACAGCCCATCGAAGAGATCAGCTCAGTGCCGACCAAAAATCTGTCAAATATTGGCATGAAAACGGTCTTCCGGGCTTTCTCAAATGTTCTGTTTCCCTCTCCGTTACACACTGGCTATGAGAGAAACAAATGTTATTTCTAGATTGCAGAACACGATAAGGATGTGCTGGTCGGGCCCTGTTTACCTTTAAGGAGCCGCTCACCCAGAATACGCCTTTTGTGGCGGTACGCGATCGATACACATGACCGCTTCTCAAAGGTTACTCCGCCAAAAGGAATTGGAATCACTGAAGGTGAACTTCTGCCAATATTTTATTGGGGGATTAAAAAGTAAAATGGGACAGAATATTTTTGTGTTTCAAGAGTACAATAAGGATGTTTGAAACACAGTGATGATTGTAGGGGTACACCAACCTTGGTGCAGACTGGGGGTACATCAATTCAGTGCAGACTGGGGGTACAGCAACCTCAGGCACAGACTGGGGGTACATCAATTCAGTGCAGACTGGGGGTACACCAACCTCGGTGCAGACTGGGGGTACAGGAATTTAGTGCAGACTGGGGGGTAATGATCACAGTGCAAACTGGGGGTACACCTACCTTGGTGCAGACTGGGGGTACACCAATTTCAGTAAAGACTATGGGGACCACCAATCACAGTGCAGCCTGGGGGTACACCAATGGCAGTAAAGTTTGCCCCATTCCAGCAAGTATTGGGGAATACAATAATCACAGTGAATATTGTACAGGTGAGAACATTTCGGCAAGTATAGGGGGTACACCAATCACATAATAGGGTGAAGAGCAAGGGAATCTCAAGGCGTGTATGCCATTCACAACACAAGTTGGCGGATATAATAATTCCAGCTAAGATTGGACACTAGTCACTGCAATAATTTGGAGGGGTACATCAATTTCACAAATGCACCAATCACAGCTACAAATGGGAGGTAAACCAATAACCACTCAGGTTGGGGAATGAACAATATGGGTTACACTGATTACATTGAAAAATGGCGGCACATCAATCACAGCACAATATAAAGGGGTCACCGATCTCAACAAACATGGGGGGGTGTAAGCCAGCCACAGAATGGGGAGCTCCCATATAGCATTGTATATAGCAGTATAAAAAAATTACGATATCATCACAAAGTTTATATTTTGCTCTGATTAGAGAGGTTCAAGCGTTCACTGGTAGTATGGCCTCAGTCCAGAGTTACGTACAATGTGATCCTATCGGCTCCATTGATGATGAAAAGTGGACTGCAGCCTCGGGTCATTGGGCTCTGTAAGCTGGGTGCACAGGAGGCCACAGAAAGAAGGAACACAAGGATAGCAGAAACTGATTCACTTAACAAGCAGAAAACCACAGGTAGGCCGTCCTTTCAATTAGATTAAGTAGAAAGTATTTATGTTTGTTAGAGACTAATCTGAGATTCTGATGGGTAAATCCCATTTATGGTGGAAATGAAATCACCATGCAACACACATAGAAAATCATTGTACCCCAGTGGGGTGGGTGAGGAGCTTCATTGTGCTTGGTGTGCGGAGCATTTGTCGGTTTATATGAATGCTCTGAAAAAATCATTCTATTATCCCCATAATTTCATGATTACTCTCATTAACAACGTCTGCAGCAAACGTTCCCGGAGTCCCACTGATTTCCAAGGCTTTGCAGCAACCGCAGACAGAGTTATGTGTGCCACAATATTTCATCAACTCCTTTAAAAATGATGGCAATTGGTAACAATGACAAACATTCACAGAGGATATTCTTCAGCTGTCAGTGCCAGGAAATTAAGGCTGGTAGATTTTGGAGGAGATACCCCAAGGCAGCGGGTGACCCCTTTACCTTTCCTCCAATGACACTTATTCCTCCTGGCGATGCTCATACTGATCCACCCTGTGAGAAGAACACTGACTGTCCCTAAATGTTCAACCCTAATCCTCCTTGTAATGACAATACTTCCACCTTGTAACCTCAACATTAACACTAATGCCATGAGACCCCAACACCGACCCTTCCTGTAACCCTAACAATGACCCCCTCTGTATCCCTGGCAAAGACCCCTAATATAACCCTAATACACACCATGAATCCCTATCACTTACCCATTATTTAACCCCAACAATCCTCCTTGTAACCTCAACATTAACACTAATGCCATGAGACCCCAACACCGATCCTTCCTGTAACCCCAACACTAATGCCCTCTGTATCCCTAACAATCCCCCTGTAACCCTAATACTGACCCTCCCTGTAACCCAACAATACTCCATGTAACTCTAACAATGACTACTTTTAAAACCCTAACACCCACCCTGTCTGAATCCCTAACATTTATTCACCCCAACAAACATCCTTGTAACTATAATAGTTATCCTACCGGTAACCCTAACAGTAATAATATCCCCTCCTGTAACCCTAACAATGCCCCTTTTATAACCTTAACACCCACCCTTTGTGAATCCTTAACACTGACCCTCCCTGCAACCCTAACCAATAATAGTTATCTTATCTGTAACCCTGACAGTATTATTATATCGTCCTGTAACATCAATACTAACCCTTTCCTGAAACCCTAACACTGACCCTTCCTGTAACCATAATGCAATGCTCCCTACAACACTACACCCATCCGGTAACCCTGAGAGTAACATTCTGTTCCCTTTACCGTCCCTGTTGTACCAATTCTCCATGTAACCCTCTCACCTGGACCTTCCCATCTCTCCTGGACCTCTGAGCTGAAGAACCTTCCTGCTCCACAAAAGATATTCCAGTATTTGGAATAGAGATAGAAATATCCATCTAGGAGGCATCTGAAGCAACCATGACCCTTTATACTGGCTGTGGCCGGCAGCTTCACTGGAAGTATTAAGTTTGCTCCAGAATTGTAGGTTGTTAAGGCTGCAGTTTGAACAAGGGGCAATTGTCAGAGGATCTTTACTTTGGTTGTAGGACATGCTTGGCCCGGTTGGTGTGGGTTGACCTCATGACTAGATAGGCACCACGGTATGATTTGAGTACAGTGGAGAACCCCAAGAGTTTGGTGATGAACCTTGGAAGATCCTTCTAATGGTGGACTGTAGAAGGTTGAAGATAGAGAGACAGAATACCCCATGGTGGTGGACAAGTCTAACAAATATCTAGAACTTCCTGTGTGTCAGACATCTCCTTCATGGAAGAACAGCTTAGTCACCCTGAGACACCACCCATCATCACCATCATCATGATCCTCATCATCCTCACCTTACAGGAGGCTCTATCACTGTCATTGTATGGTGTGTCACCATTATCCTCCTTCCTATGCGTTCTATGGATTCCAGGGTCTCTGCCCGTACCTAGACACAACAGAACAATGCAATCATTGGCTCATTTCAGAGGCTTTGTGATAGTGAACGCTGATTTCCTTTAAAACAATTCGATATTCCCCAGATGTAGAACATTATGAACGTCACATTGTTTTATTAGACCGTTCAGTAATTAAACTTCCAATGAAAAAAAAAACATTTGCAAAGAGAAACATTTTTGAAAGTGTCCATTGGTTAGACGTTCCCCAGACGTATCACATTATGGATGCCACATCGCTTTATTGAAACGATTAATAATTAAAGTCCCTGGCAATGGCGATGGATTAAAAACAGGATGAAGGAAAATAACAAGTTTCTGAAGACGTCCATTGGTTAGAAGGAAAGTTATTAGAAGTTAAAGGCACGAGCCGTGAAAACCGACTTGCAGGGTGGAATGTACCAAGTGTTTACAGGAAGATAAATTGCAGATGTATTTCATTAAATATAACAATAGTGTTGGTGGAAAAAGAGAAAGGGAGAGAGGGAATGGGCCATGACATTTTTTTCTGATTACACAGCCCCAGCGCTGCGTATTGATTGTCGGCGCAATGATTTGAAATGTAGATGGAGAAAATGAACAATTGAGTCTGTGGATTAAGTGATGTTTGAGGGTTAAAGTGAAAGTTCAAATAAAAAGTTTACAATTTAGATTGAATATACATTGATGGGCCCAAGCAAGGCTGTACGGGCCCAGCAATAACACTTAGGTACCCTGCAGTATTCAAATTATGCTTTTTATTTAAAGTTGACCTGTCAGCAGAAAGTCTACATAAATAAATTCCCGACATGTCATGATATGCAGCTCTCGGAAAAGTTCCACCTGTTAGCAGTAAAATGCTGTCCTGCAGCAGGGGCCAATCTGTGATAGATATTTATAAACACAGCCGTAGTCCTCTGCAATAGTAAAAAATGGGGATCATTAGCGGGTTGTGATTTAGTGATAATGCATTTAGTAAACTTGCATATTGGAGAAGATCTGAAGGTTCTTCAGATTAGGAAATGTCCTTCTAGTTTCAGATCTTCTGATGTTGGTCCTTCGGTGCTTCTACCTAGCCTCATTTTCTTTGCTCAGCTGGCCCTGGCTTGGTGTTTGACCCCAATGACCTTTCTCAATAAAAGATGATTTCCCCATGGAAGTGAATTCTAGAGGCCATAAAGTGTGAAGATCCCAGAAGGTCAACAGAGTCTGAGATACTTCAACTGCCTCACCTACCACCAGCAATCATTGAAGGTCACTCATAGCACACAATGTCCTCAATATAATGTTTGGATGAAGACCTGAACCTGTAGCCATGTCTGAGCCTTTAGGATTTGCTTTATAACGATCTGGCGTGTGTAATAAAAAAGCCATGAACTGCTTACTTCCATATTTATAACTTGTCATCCTTCTCCAAGCACAAATCTGGTTATAGTTCTGCAGATTTCCATCCTCACCCATTTGCTCACTAGCCTCTATCTCCATTCCTCCATCGCCTCCTCCATTCTATCCTCGCCCTCTCATTTCCTCTTTCTTCTTTCCTCCTTCTTTTCCTTTTTCTATCTTTTGCTGCATTCATCCTTTTTCATATACATCTTATCCTTTCCTCCTTCTCCTTCTCAGTACTCCTACTCCCTCTTTCCTCCTTTTCCTTTTTCTTTCTTCTTTCTCCGTTCAACCTTTCCTCCTTCTCATTTCCTTCTTTTCCTTCTTGTTTGCTCCTACTCCCTTTCTCATTCTTTTCCTTTCTCCATTCTCTATTCCTCCATCTCCTCCTCCTTTCCTTATTCTGATTTACACCTTTTCCTTTCCTAGTTTTTTTTTCTTCTCATTTGCACTAACTCTTTTTCTCCTTCTTTTCCTTTTCCTTTCCTCTTCCCCCATTCCTTCATCTCCTCCTCCTTTCCACCTTCACCCTCTCATTTCCCTCTGATTTTCATACCCTTTCTTCTTGTTTTCCTTTCCTCTTTCTATATTCCTCCATCTCCTTTCCTCTTTCTCCATTCCTCCATCTCCATTCCTCCTTTCCACATTCACCCTCTCATTTCCTTTTTCTCCTTCTCTCCTGCTTCTTTTTCCTTTTCTTTCTTTTGCTCCATTCATCCTTTTTCATATACATCTTCTCCTTTCCACCTTCTCCTTCTCATTGCTCCTACTCCCTTTCTTCTTGTTTTCCTTTCCTCTTTCTATATTCCTCCATCTCCTTTCCTCTTGTTCCCATTCATTTCCTCGTTCTCCTTAAACTTTTTCTCATTCCTATTTTCCTTTCTTCTTGCTCCAGTCCTCCTTCTCTTCCTCATTTCTCCTATTTCTTCTTTTCATTTACCTTTCCTCTTCATTCTTCCTCCTTTCCTCCTTCTTTTCCTTCTTCTTTCCTCCTTCTCTTTTTCTTTTTTTCCAAAATACGCTTTACTGAAAATTTAACAATAATTTCCAACAATATGAGAGAGGTACAAACAATATTATTAAACAGGATATGCATATACAAATAACATGAGTAGGTAATGTGAAATAAGTAAGTAAGCCAAATACAAACACATTTAAAAATGCTTAAGATTTAAAATAAATTTACATTTTTTTCTCTTTCATCTTTTCCAGTTGTTCTACCTTTTTTTAAATTAATTTCCTCCTCTGCTTTCTCCTCCGTTTTCCATTTCCAGGGCTGTTCCCTCCTAGGGCCTCCTCATCCCTATTTAATGTACAGCGCTGCGTAATGTGTTGGCGCTATATAAATCCTGTTTATTAATAATAATAATAATAATAAAATTCAGAAGGTCCCATCATCATGATTGTATTTACAAGGCTTCCACGTGACACCCATGGCTGATATCTCTCTGAACTGACAATCAATTCCTAAAATAATTTCCCCTGTTTGTGGATTTACAATGTTTTGTCATTTTCCAGGACTTTACATAGGGCGCAGTTATAAGGAATCCATGCAGCAGAGATTAGCGGCGCTGTTTATGCAGGTGCGTATTTTTAGCTCAGTACACCTTAATATATATACGTATGTGACACACAGCGTAGAATCACCTGCAATTTTATGGCACTTTTTCGAGTGTTGTCATAACAGCGACAAGCAAAGGATTCCGTACAAATGGTTTACGTCAGCAAAAATCCCATCTTCCTGATGGTGTCCATTCACTGGAGCTGACAGTCCAAATCCAAAGCTGAAGACGAAGCATAAATAAAGGTCGCATAAAACGGAAAATAGACAAACGCACCTGTTGTGTGTTTTGGATGGAAGCCAGAGTCCCCATTACAGGGGCCCGCCTTGGCCCCGCTCAACAAAAAGCCATTTAATTAGCAGCACTTCACCTTTAACATGAAGGGGCAGAACTAATGGAGAAGCAGACATCTGAAGACTCCATAATGGCACCTGAATATACAGGCGTGAGTATTCTGCAATTACACTGACACGGGGCATGTGGCTCCATGGCAGCGGCTTCAATTTTACCTTTCAATCTTACCTCCCTGTAGCCCATCCACTCACTCTGTAGCAAACAAAAGTACACGTGACAAGATGCTGCAGTGCTGCACAGACCCATAGGAAACAGCCCGCCTGCTCCACCCAATGCAGAATGGAGGGATACTCAGGGGGCTTTTATACCTAAAAAGATATTGATGTTTACTAATATATAGATTTGCTTGTATTTTTTATAGTGCCAACATATTATGCAGAGTTGTACAGAAGCCATTGGCATGTCACTGACTGTCCCCCAGAGGGGCTCCAAATCTAATATCCCCATCATAGTTATATCATGAACACAGGCTAACTGCTAACAGCATGTTTGAAACCCCTGCAAATACAAGGGGAGCATACATACTCCATGCAGATTTTGTCCTGGCCAGGATTTGAACCTGAGACCCAGTGCTACAAAGGCCAGAATGTAACCACTGAATCACCATGTAGCTGGTCTGTCTAATTTGTAGGAGCCAAGACATGCTAATAAATGGATTCGTTCTTTAGGTTCCCAATGGTCACCTACCTGCAGGACATTGAGTTCAGCGTCTTTTTTTCCCGCCAAAAGCAGATTATCGGATACAAAGTGGCACTTTAAGTAAAATTTGCACTCTCCTTGTTCACATAGCAGACATCTCCCCCCTCCCCCATCGTTTTTATTAAAACCGATGAAATTAGTCACCACGTCGGTTTATTATTTTTTCCCTCTAATTTGAAGCACGTTCCGTGAGTTATAAATTACTGGCTGCAGCCGCTACATGTCACCCCTGGAAATAAAAGACAGATTGGGCTCTTCTGTAGACTTGGATAGGCTTAGATTTGGGAGGGGGGGTTATGAACCGCAGCACGTGGCAGCATATTCAATACGTGTCACCTGACCCCCAGTCCCCCCAAAATATAGACAAATGGAGCAATGAGTCCAGTAAAGGGTAACTCAGGGCTGTGACACCGAATTCTTCATCCATGTCCCCAGTGCTGAATGATATTCCATGGTGGATAATGCTGAACCCCAGGAATGGTTTTACTTATTGAGGACCTGTCATTACCATTACACATGTCCATGAATACATGGCTGGAATCCATCAGTATACGGTGACAGTATCATATTTCAGGAAAGCTCCACCTTTTGTAAAGTGATTTTACCTGGGCTATGTTATCAGGAAGAAGCATTCCCTCCAATCAGGAGGCAGCATTTCCTCTGTCACCTTTTCCCAGTGCAAGTGTTGAAGAATCCAACTTGGATATCTAATAAGTTCCTGTAAAGCAAGAATGAAGGAGACAGCCACCCCCCAGCAATGTTACCATGTTAGCTAGACAGGTGCTCTTTATAGAGAACATATGATTTCTCCAATCAGAGAAGTCTGCAATGGACACAGGACAGGTTCTCTTTAATCCCCAGCCCAATCAAATCCTGAGTCAGCCTCCGCTATAAATGGTGAACAAACAACCAGCAGACGGATTGGCTGCCCCGCTTGGCGCATTCATAATAAACAGTTATCTCTCGCGCGTCAAAACAGCTCAGAGACATCGTCAATGGAAATGACTCGGAGCCACGCACATGAAAGCACTTATCCCAAATTTTTATATCAGAAGCCGAGCCGGCCAAACATTGTCCCCAAAGGAAAAGAGGCTTCGTTGTGCCTCCCCCGGGGACCAGAACAATGGCGGAGGAGGAGCTCCGGCCCCAACAAAGAGCTATTGTCCTACCTGATTAAACACACACATGGCGCGTTCGCTCGCCGTGACTCCATGCGCCAAATATGTCCGAGGACAATCGCCGTCATTTACACGCTGATTACATTCTGGATTCAAAAATCAGCCCAAAAATCACAGACAGGTTTTATATTGGGGGGTTATCGGGAAACAATTTGAAAACAGAAATGGGAAATGTTACTTCTCCGAGTCACCAGAAAATGGAATTCATTGGGCAAATTTTCAAGGTATGGGGGGGGGATGATGCCATTGGCCTGATTGATATAAACATCACATTAGTAAAAAAAAACTTTGGGGGCATCCTGATCGATATTTTATGTCCCCGATTTAATGTCACTCCATTTCACCACCAAAATGCCCTGCTGTAAATCCAAAGGAGAACTCCCATTGGCTGCTGGTCGTTAGAAGAGCCAACAAGGGGTGGAGCAATGCTCAGTCGGGCTGATTGATGGGTGCATAGCGGACGATATTAATCGTTTTCCTGTCTGGGCATCTGCCAACCAGTTAATGGCCAGCGCAAGGAAAAGTGCACTACATACACCGGAGCCAATCAGATGCAGTCTTATCAGGTCAGATTGGAGGCTGATTGGTTGATTCAGTTGCTGCCAATTGCAGATCATGTGTTGACTAATTATTAATAATGAAAACATGAAATAAAAATGTACAAATAACAAATCGATCAACGTGGAAAGGGCAGACATAGGGAGGTGCAAAGTGTGCTGCTGCACTGGGGCCCTGTATGCTCCTCCATGGGGGCCACAAGTCAGGTTTGCATAGGGGCCCACTGTTGGGAGATTTTTGTAGATAAAAAGAGCCCCCAAATGAATCAGCTGAGTGGATTAGGAATTCTGTGACCATAGAACGGGACATCTGGAAGAATCTGTGATTGGTGGCAAAGCTCCAGGCAATCGGCTGAACATACACAATGCATGGATAGAATGCGAGCTGTTTTATCTGCTGATTTGTATTTCTGCCAATCTGGCCCTGAGATTCACACAGCAAGATTGGTGACCAACTTTTCTCTGCTGTTATTAGAATAATACAGTTTGGTCATCTCCCCACCCCCCGGCCCCTGATTGGATAGTATAAAAGCAGCTGCAGCACCTTAGTGAGTCATCCTTCTTCTCCACTCCGCCTCTTGTGTTCTGGAACACAGCTGATTGGCTCAGAGTATAGCCCCACCCCCTCTTAGTGTGCAGGGGTTGAAGCTACTATAACAAGATACTTATATTAGCTGCCTGTACAAGCACTTATTTCAATAATCTCATAACAGCTTCATTTTTATAAAACCAGCAGAGGTTACAGAGAGGCTCCCGATCAGCCGTCAGGCACATGATATATCGACGTTCTTACACCCGGGGACCTTTGTGAAGAGTGTCAGCAGGCAAAGAAGAGCAGAGACAAGCCATTTATTTGAAATGTTAACATTCAACAAACACAGCAGACACTAAGAAGTGCGAAGCCTCCAGAACAGAGCGAGAGCTGCCGATTATTTTCATTACAACCTGCAAAGTGCTCTCGCTCGCGTGGAGCTGCGTTGTGTAAACTGTTTATGTAAGAAGGTTTCTTGGCCCAGGCTCAATAAACTCACCGTAATAATCCCATTCATACAGCAAACAGGGCGCGGATTAGCCGTGGAGAAAGCTGCGAAAAGGCCGCGTTAACCCTTCCGCGCCCTGTCCATCGGAGACAAGATGGAGGTAGAGGACATGGAAGTGGTTGGGTTGTCAGGACATCTCCGAGGCCTCCAGGTCTTGGCATCCAGGAGAAAGAAATGTCTGCCTTTCCTCAACCTTCCATCTCAATTCTCACAGTTTTGGTAGACATCTCCATAATGTTTTATGGTCATAGAGGCACCTCGGGGGCGTGGCACATTGTGCTGCCATTTGCATACTGAGTGACCCAGGTTTGGTTACTCCCCCAAGGTGCAGCCCCTCTACTCCAGAATTAGATTACACATAACCCCGACCAATCTGATGGAATAGCAAAATAGCCAAAGAGGCAATAATACAATGTTCAAAATTAATTTATATAGATGGAAATCTGTCAGGCCATCCATCTCCCGGGTGACTTTCCATTCCTGGGTGTCTTCCATGTCATAGAAATGGTCAGACAATACAAGGCTAGATTTAGGGTGGCACTATTGCTCTAAAGCTGCCCCAGGTGTCACCTGACATAGTGTAACCAGCAGCTCTGTTTGCCCCAAGCCTCAGTCTTTGGCGTCCACCATGGTCATCACCCAATATCCCATGAGATGGCCATAGATGCCAAGCACAATTCTTTTTAAAGTGCAATCTTCTCCATTTTCTAGCTGCCCTGCACCTCCTATTTAACCCAAAATTGTGTCAGGCAGCATTTGCCATGGGGGGAAACACATATTGCCCACTCACGCTGGATTGCCCACACATACATAGAGCATGCCAACCTAGACCGGCCATGTGTTCTATTTATGTGACTGTTGTATGAAATGAATAATGAGGTGACAACAAAGAATTCTGCAATGAGGGGTGAACGTTTGGGGGGTCATTACAGGGGTACCTGGAGTTCTGCTTCTAGGGTTGGCACTGAATCACATGGCCGGGGCATTATCAGGGCATCATGGCCAGGGTATCTTTCTACCTTCATCATGGCAAGGAATGGCAGCTATTGGTTGGCATTATGAAGAGGCAGATTCTTGGCACCCAATTCATAGCTGGAGCAATGTGTCTTCAATGAACCCCCAGCCATATGGCACTGCCACCCCCAGCACAATATTCCAGAACCTGGTGTTCAGCCAGAGAACCCGTGACCCCGCTCACCATCCTCAGAGAGTTGTTTGTTCAGCCTCAGCTCCGGGTGTTGACGCCGTGACATTCTGCAGCTCACTATTCCGGCCTCATGTAGATATGGCTGGAGTCCAGACCTGTGCCAAGTGTGTCACTCCGGAGGCGATAACCGGCACAAGTGACAAAAACAGCTAACCCTTCCAGTACCGGCAATCGTTTCCTATATGACCCCCCCCCCCCCATCCTGAACCGGTCTCGTCAGTTCTTGGGAGATTGTGATGAGAAGAACGAACTAACGCCTCCAATCTTTCACTTAGTTTTTCATTTATTTGACTTTGTTGGCTCCGTTATACACACGCTGCCAATCCTGCCAAGCATACAGGCCGTACCATCTTATCCCAGCATGCCTTGCAAATTGGGTGTTGTTGGGGCAAGCAAATTTTTAAGATAAATTTTTTTTTATATTTTTCTTTACATGCTCACTTGAAATTTTAAATCTTACTGATGTGGAGACCACATTTCCGGTGTCCCCTTATACCGTGAGTGACCACAGCCTCCATGTCTTGGGATCTCATGCAGCCCGGGATCAGTGATGGGCGCAAAGAAAAACCCAAAAGATGGACACAAAATTGGATAGATTTAGAGTGAATAATGGATCAATTCCACTATTCTTGGCTCATTGGAATGCTGTAAGAAGCCATTGCCACTAAGGTAGTATAGAAAGCCGGTCACAGTCTTGGAGAACTTATAATATATTAAAATATAAAACCATGTAAACTCAAAATAGATGAAAAGGAGCAAAAATATTTACCCCACTTAACCTCCATGGATTGAGGGAAGGGTCATTCTCCTTTGTGCCCACAACATAAGATTTAACTCCCCCCCAAATCCTTTCCTAGTTACTGTCAGTAGTTGGTTGGATGAACTTTCTTCTTTTTTTATGTACCGCGCTTCTCTCTAGGTGGGTGATCACACTCCGTTGGCTTCGCCATAACATCCAATATCTGGAAGCTGCAGCCCAACTGGCCTCCCTTCAATATGGAAGTCTCGGAAGGTCATCAAGAACTGCAATATTTTGACTTTTGGGATTTTTGTTATTTTCTCTCTTGCCCAAATCAGCCGCAGCACGCACATTCTTTAGGGGCGCATTGGAATGAGAAACAGGAGTTGGGTCAAGATAATGATGGTACGCCACGGTCCGCTTCTACGGGTCAGCGCTGGGTTATAACAGACCGGGTCCAGGCCAAGAATAAGCAAAGGGCTTCCGAAAAAAATTGTGAAAGAATAAAAAATAATGTGGACTGCTAAGGGTTAACTGTGCCATGTCCCGAGCTTCATAGAAAAGTGCCCAGGTCATTGTTGTTGGCCAGAATTAAAAAAGAAACCTTGAGACGTCTACACGGAGCTGAGCTTTATGTTGGAGGAATTTGTTTTTTTATAAAGATATTTCTGTATTGCACCGTCCACCCCACTCCCTTCCTAAAAGATCAGGTGGTCCCGCAAGGACCTGGCAGGGACACTATAACCCCCCCCCCCTAAAAAAAAAAATTTATCATGTCCCAATAAAATTGTTGGGATACAATGGCTGAAAAGTTTTCTGCACATTTTAGGAATAAAAAAAAATTCTGGCCATGGCAAGGGTAAGGGCTCCGACCCATGCAGCCACCTCTCCAATGGTCAATGAAACATTTGCATTGCAAAGAGTGAACCCCAAAATTTTTATATTATGTGTGATTGAAATTTAAAAATGTCTTTTCCTTTTTTCTCTCCTTTTATTATATTACAGCAAGGAGACGTATGACACCTTAATAAAGGAGCAATATGTCCCCGGGTCCTCTCCCCCCCCGACCATAAGAATTCGCAGAGGGTATGTACAAATACCAACGCCTTCCCTTTGGCACGAGTTGGAAGGAGGAAGCGGAAAAAAAACCTCGGCTTCTAACAATAGAAGGCATGGAACATTTTATCCATGGTCCTATTTACAAGCCAGAAAATCAGGCATGCCGTGGTGAGTCGTGTGGCTGGCGAGGTTTCTTACAAACAATTCACTGACTGCGCTGTATTTAAAACAGACCCAACCACAGAGCGGGCTGGAGGAGGCCCAGAATTGTATCAATTCCCTTAAAGTGGACCTGTCAGTAAGTTTATTTTTTTCCCATAAATTCATTCCTGACATGTCAAAAATTCAATATACAAAGTACAGGATCATTGTTGGGAGAAGTTCCACCTCAAATCATTGTAAAGACGTCTTTCTGGCTCAAGGTGGTGATGATGCATACGTCTGCTGCAGGGAAAAGGAAGCATTTCCTCAATCTCTTCTGTCCTGGTGATCAGACTGCAACATTCTAACTTTGTAGCAATTATTATTATTATTATTATTATTATTATTATTAATAATAATAAACAGGATTTATATAGCGCCAACATATTACGCAGCGCTGTACGTTAAATAGGGGTTGCAAATGACAGACTAATACAGACAGTGACACAGGAGGAGAGAATGGCTGCAGCATGAGGGCTTATACCCCACATAGTCCAAATTGCACAAAATCTCAAATGGGCAAGTGTAGGGCACTGGCAGGACTGTATTTACCAGAGGGGAAAAAGGGCAACTATTCTAGGCTACCCAGGTAACAGAACAGGGGGGAGGGGATTCTCCCTCTTTTGCTATAATTAGGATTGGGCAAAGTAGTGCCAAGGGTACACTGAAGAAAAAAGCGCCATTGTTGGTATCAATATCAGCAATAATAACTCGCAGCGCTTGTGTCAGTGCCAGCAGTGATATACCCCAGCAAATGGTTTGGCCAGCAGGGGTCAGCAATAACCCACAGCAAGTCTCAGGGGCAAATACTCCCAGCTGTTACCCCAACAAGTGGCAGGGCCAACAATACCCTTTTATACCCCCTCTTAAAGAGCTGTTTTCGATAACCTCCCAGCGCCTGCACCATGTTCTTAGGGCATCATAAGTGGCTGCCACTATTAAATCCCAGTCTGCCAGCTCTCCAGGCATGCAAGGAGTTCATTCAATGCATGCTTGGTTGCACGGGCACAAAGCAGGGCATCCTTACAGGACGGGGGACAGGTGGGCACACTGGCCAGCACTTTGTTCTCTTTAAAGTCGGCCATCTAGACAGAGAAAGCCATTGGCATGGAACCACCAGCTGGATGAAGTGACTATAAAGAACTATAAAGTGACCCTCCAGCACCAAATATGAAGCTACTGTAGAAATAAGGGGGGGAGAAAGAAATAAAAGGTTATTTTTGACCCTGACACAGCTGATATTTGCCCCTGACACTTACTGTGGGTTGTTGCTGACCCCTGCTGGCCATAACATTTGCTGGGGTATATCACTGCTGACACCACTGTTGGGAGTTATTATTGCTGACAATAATACCAACAATGGGGATTTGTATTGTCTAATACAGCCCAGACATTGGATCTTCTGTTTTTTGATGCCCCACAACCCATAACCAAAAAAAAAACAACTTCAGTGACCTGGAGAATCAAGGCAAACAAGGTACCCCAAATATTGCCTGGGTCCAATTATAAAATATATAAAGAGTGGAAAACCAACAATCACTGAGCCACAAGAGATTCTTAGTTCGTACCAGAGTTCAACATTTAAAGGTTCTGGGCACCCAGTTTATGTGAAAGGGGAAAGTTAAGTTTTGGTGGTGCAGTGGGTAAAAATACAAAAAACTAAAAATAAATGAAACTAAGCTATCCTAAGTTCACCCCCCCCATGAAAAAAAGAAATAAAGAAAACAAAAGAAACACCCTCTAAATAAAGTGGAAAATAATCTGTTTTAGTTTGTTCTAAGCAAACTGCAGAGTTTCTAACAGTAAAATTGTTCATTTCATGGCTAAATCAATTTAACTGAAATCCTTCCACTCCTCTCTAATTGTCACCCTGCTGATATTATACACAAAGAAGGTGACAAGATGGCCCGGAGTTGCCCTTTAATCCCTATTCCTCGAGTGTAGCGCTAAGCGTTCTGATCTCCTGGCTCTCCGCTCGGCTGCCATTGTTCTGCGTCTGCTTCGTTTTCTGATTTTGGACGAGCTTCCTGGACGCCGTGTCTGAAATTTTCCACAACACTCCGTGACTCATAACTCATTTCTCTTCATTTTTAAACTTTCTCATTAATTTCTCTTTTCACACTCAAACAGGGAAAGTGGAGTTATTGGTAAATGGCGAGCCTTCTACAGACATTGCAGAATTTGGTGGCATTTCCCCCAAGGTGATTGGTTCCTGGACCCCCCTGACCCCAAATATTCCTTCTGTTGGTTATCTTGTATTTCCCATCTGTGATAGTTTGTAACCTTTTCTGAGATTCGATACCTGTGCAGCATTGCCTATGTAAAAAAAATCCCTGCCGCCATCTTTGTGCCGCACACACCAAAGGGAGGTGCAGGTCTCCTTATACAATAAATGTGTTTTGGGGTGTCATTAAAAAACAAATGGCAATAAACCCAAATGGACATGGCCGCGTGTTGGGGTGCCTTGCCACCGATATCATTACACATCATTGTATATCCAACCCAATACATAGGCAGCTAGATGGCCAAATCCAGGAAAATATTTGTTAAATCTTTTATAATCCAATAAATAATGCAAAAAAGGGTAAATGGTCTTGTGCTAGCAACCAAACATCACACTGCACAGGATCACCTCCCAAAAATGCTGCTAAAAACATGTTCCAATATGAGAATACTTCATAAAACGAATTCATCAGTCCATGCACAAATTGCATTTACTTTTGGAAATTAGTGCAATTTGTTTTGGGCATTCGGAAGATTAATTTTATGAAGTTTTCCCATGTTGGAACATATTTTTAGCGCCATTGGTCTGAATATTTCTTGGTTTACAATCTACCTAATGGCAGATGTAGCCAATAGTGGGACCCTGTGCAGAACCCGGTGTAGGACCTTGTTTCCTGCCAGGGGTCCAGGGGCCATTGAGTAGCGGCACCCCTTGCACTGCCCTATACCCAGCATGAATCACTCTTTACAGAAACATGGCAAGTATAGGGGGGGGGGGGCTGAATACAAATATGCAAATGGGGATTTTAGGAATAAATGGTGCCGTGATTGGGCGCAGTACAAAGCAATGCCAGCCAGATGCATGGGTCACATTCGTAACATTGGCTGATCCTCCATGATATCAAAGATTTGCCTTTTAAAAATGACGAATTATAGAAAGTGATTTATTATATTATTGTTCATCATCTACATGCAATGAATTTATAGGAAATGGAAAATTCAAATCCTGGGCTAATGTGACTCGATGGAGTAAAAGTGTTTTAGAAATCGCATTGCACATTGGACCAATTGGTTGCTAGTAAATCCGTCATATTGGTTTTCTTTCATTCCAGAATAAATTCCCATTTTTGTCCATTTTTTATCATCATTGCATTGATTTGCATTGTGAAGTCCTATCCTGTTTTTGCACCATTGTGCCCTATGTATACATTGCACTCCAGACTCCCCTGGTATCTCAGCTTCTCTCCCTAAATCATTAGTAAATCTAATTGCTCACAAAATGTTCTCGGCTTTCTTTTTTCACAGCTTCTCTCTGCATTACACAACAAGGAAGAATTCGAGTTTTGGGTCTCTGCAGAGAGCCGACCACATCAGAAGGAGAAACTCGTGCTGAGGAGTGCGTCCACATCCTGTGGTCTGACCGCATGAATGGGGAAAGAATTGTATTTTCTATGTGTAGGAATATATAGGAGTAATGAGCACCAGAGGATGGGGGGGGGCGCTTTTTCTTTATGGATGGGATGGGAGCGGAACAATGAGAATACAAACTGCATCCAGGAACAGAATTTATACAATATTAAATATAAAGGAGGGGAATGGGGATCAGGCAGCTTGAACCAGAAATATGAGTGCAGGTGATCCCCATCAATGGTTACTTGATTGGCATTAGAACATACAGAAAGGGTGAATCCAGCCTAGGCCAGGATATGCAGCTTGATTCACACAATAATGAACCTGCATGAACCTTCTATGCCGGCATTCCTGTGCACATTTCTAGCCTGATACTGATGATTGATTCCTGTGCACAATATGGCGATTGATTCTCAATATATCCAATAAGTCGTATTAGTCTGCAGTGCTGACGTGCTGTGTGACATTGCAGCAGCACCCCATGCACACCTCTGCTAGGTATATACCTATCATCTGTATTAATCTCTAGAAAGAGGACCTGTCACCCATCATGCAACCTGGCATTTCTGACTAATAATACATCCAGTCTGGTTGTGTGTTTATTCTCAGCTTTTATAACCTTCTGATCACGATGCAGCTCAGGTGTTCAGTTACCTGCGTGCTGGTTTCAGGTGTGGCTGAGACTGCTAACATCAAAGAGTTTGGTAATGGCGACTTCTTTAGAACCCGACTGCACCTTTTATTTAAATGTATTCCAGGTGCAATAAAACAAAAGGTGTACTGAGTTTAGGGGTTCACACTGCAGGGATTGTGAGCTGTGCTGCATTTTTTTCATGCAATTTTTTAATAAGAATAATGCAAGCTGTAACACATTGCAATATCCCATGATGCTGCTGGAGCAAACTGTTGCAATACAATCAATGCTTTTTGCTTTATTCTTATGTCAGGATTGTGCTGCATGTAAACATTTCATTACAGTTTCTTTTCTAAAGCAGCCACAAGAAAGCTGCAGCGAGCCATCATTAAAGTGAAATAAATGACACAAGTGCTTGTAAAATATAAATATGTCCATAGGGTTTGAGAAATGTAACCTACAATGTGTACATGGGGTGCATGCTTGTGAATTAATTTCTTGCATTTATCATATATAAGAATAATAATTGTGGATTCCAAGTCTGGATCTGTGGACATTGCTTGGAAATGAGGAAATGTTGGCAAATCCTTGGTTTTCCAGCATAAGGAAGTTATATGAGCAGCGGGAGAGGAAACTTGCAGGCCAGAAGAGACGTCTGTTTAAAGTAGAAGGGGTTCTGTGCAAGCTCTGCCTGGCCGTGTTTATGTAACAGATAATCCGGCGTGGCATTAATTGGAGGGGCCGCTAATAAACAGCTGACAATGCGGTAGCGTTTACTTATTCCGAAGAACGCGCTGTATTTATTTGGAAAATCTGAGCTTTGTCATAACAGTTTTTTTTTTTATTTTCCAAAAACTATCATGTAAACACCTCGTCCTCCCGAGACTGGAAGATCGATCATCATTCAGCTCTGAATAATTTCCCAATTACCAGGGACCCCGGCACAGGAAACGCTGGCACGGCATGTTAAAAAGAACTCCACTCCCAGCGCAAAAATAATTCTATATCTGTTTTATTTTCTATAGTCAACTAATCTGCGGTTCAGGAACTGATAATACTTTACATCAACTCACTGGGCTCTGACATTTTGGTAATAGAAATAAATCATTTTTTTTTTATATTTTTTGCATTCTTTTGCAAAATTACTGTTTTAAAAGTTGACAAAATTTGTCCTTATAGATCTGCTCTACGAGTCACAATAATCAGATCCACATTACTTTGTTCTCCAATTTTTAAAATCCGATTACCACTTATATTTAGCAAGGTGATTGGTTCTTTGATCGGCATTATATAAACTTGCATATAATATATATATATTATATATATATAAACTGATCCTAATATTTAGAAGTGGCGTATGGGGTCAATGTACTTCTGGCCGGTTAATGTTTGGGTGAATATTACTCATTGGCCCTGATTTATTAAAGCTCTCCGAGGCTGGAGAGAATACACTTTCATCAGTGAAGCTGGGTGATCCAACAAACCTGGAATGGATCTGGTCCAGGACTGAAAACATTTGTCAACAAATAGCTAGTGATTTTTAGGAAATCCATTCTAGGTTTTCTGGATCACCCAGCTTTACAGATGAAAGAAGCAGGAGAGCTTTAATAAATCAGGCTTAGATTGAGTATAATTCAGGTTAGATTGGGAAATAAATTAAAAAAAACACTCAAAATGCAAAAAAATTGAAATCCAAAAATACAGTTTTTTAGGCATTTTTATGTTATTATTGTTATTGTATCCTATTTTTACATATGTTACATAATAAAGAGGAGAGAATCCTCTATAAGTTGGAATTTGCCACAACCCTGAAGTATAGAAAATAACAAAGAACAAACGGCTAAGGGCCTTTGTAGCACTCACTTCCTTGTTGTTGGGATTTTAGTGACAGAAGTAAAATTAAAACATCAAACAATTAGTATTACAACCTAACAATACAATATAAAACAGTACGTGTATATGATGTCAGTGATTGAACATTGTGTGCATTGAAAAGTTTGTTGACTGAATTATGGTTCCCAACGCGTTTTGCAAGTTAACTTCCCGCTTCTTCAGGGGATTTTATCGGTTAGCAATGACATTTTGGTTTAATGAAATAGAAATATTGACATAATAATATTCTTTATTGTTTGTTAAAAAACGATCTATTATAGTAACATTTTTACCCTAAAACACCCTTAAGGTAGTGATGGTCACACCGGGAACGTAGCTGAACTTATTGTCACAGGACAGGAAAACCGTGCATCAGCAAATTGTTATACTTTTTAATATTGTTTTTATATTTATTGTTATGTTTTGTATACATTTATATTTTATATTATTATTGTTATAGAATATTAGTTTTACATTTATATTTCTATCTTAATATTGTTATAGAATACAATTTTACATTTATTATCTTCTGTGTACTTCTATATTTTTATATTAATATTATTCTTATAATATTGTTTTTATATTTATTATTATCTTTTGTATACATTTATATTTTTATCCTATTATTGTTATAGAATAAAATTTTACATTAATTATCTTTTGTGTACATCTATATTTTTATATTACTATTATTCTTTATAATATTGTTTTTATATTTATTATTATCTTTTGTATACATTTATAATTTTATTTTATTATTGTTGTAGAATATTATTTTTACATTTATTTTTTGTGTACATTTATATATTTATATTATTATTCTTTTATGAATAATGATTTGTTCCAAAATAAAACAGCTGGAAAGTACCGGTGGAAGTTGCAAAGATGAATTTAGTTCAGATTGCAGGATATGGAAGACAATTAATAGAACAATTTTAAAAGGTGAAAACCCCACAAACCATGCCCTCCCCCGCCTCCACTTTCATCATTCCCTCTCTCACCCATCTCTAGCTTTTTTCTCATGTAAAAGAAAAGATAAACTCATTTAAATTCACCATTCAGGTCCCACCCAAAGGTGCAAGGAGCTGCTAATTAATGCCCCTTCACCGACCGATCCCCAAGAGTTCTCACCAATGTCACCATTGCTGCTCTGTCCTGAGGGGACCCCACGGCGGCACAGCCAATAGGAAGTGTCCATGCTGGTGAATGACCCCGCCTCCTGTAAACCAAAAAATAAAAATAGGAAAGACTCGGAGTAAACACGGCCATTACCATCAAACGTATTGGGGGTAGGAGGAGGCCTGGAGATCATCTGAAAGTAGTTTGTGTTTAGATTCCCCGCTGATCTGTGCAGAGAACATTTCCTGTATAGCGGTATGTTCCCGCAGGCTGGTGACATGGAGTGACCTCTGACCTCTCCGGGAACATACATGTCCTTCCTATGTCCTGTGATCCCATCAGATGTGGGCGGCCATGACGGCTTCATTATGTGCCTTGGAATGAATGTACAGCTCCGTATCTGACAAGCTCTTATCCTATACGTAAATTGTATGCAGATGCTGAACATACACAAACACTCCGCCAAGAACAGATGTTGCAGGCGTCGCTCTACAAATATTCTAAATATAAAACAGCAAAAGAGATCCCAGGAGCCATTTGTTCCACTTTGGTTTTGGAAGGCAGGTAGGAAATGTACATTGTGTGCTGAAACCCCCCAATACGTCTGGGATGGTGGGGGGTAAAGTGGACCTGTCACTTAGCTTAGCACCATAGACATAACGTGTGATGAAAATGCATTGAGAGAGGTGAGATGTGGTGAAACGGCATGCTAAAATAACCCAAAAGAATAACTTGCATATATTTAATGTAAAAGCCAAGCTTCTCTCCATTCTTATCTGCTAAGCCCCCCTATTGGCCATTGAATGATAAGAGACTTCACTGACCAATAAGGAAGCTCAACTAGCAGAAGGGATGGGGCCACAAAAAAGCCCCTGGACAAATCTGATATAGGGGGACCCAAATACACAATATTCTAGCTCCATGCATCCATTCTGTCATCTGACGGTGGGGTACAGGCCATTGCCAAAGTTGCCCCTGAAACTGGCCCTGGATAAAGAAAAACTTCCATAGTCATGCCTTCAACTTCTACATTGTGTTTTTAACCCAGGAAAAAGAACAGAAGCAGCACCCATTTCCTATTCCCACAAAAAAGTCTAAAGCAAAAAATCCCCCCCCCCATGTCTAAATAAATAACAACACATGTTTTACCATCCTCAGGAAAAATTTCACACAATTACATCACCAGCTATGTAATTCTACATTAATCACGATGACCCAATGCCCGCTGATAATTACCGGCCGCATTCCTGATGCTAAATAACAGAATGGCCCTGGCTGAGAATATAGCGTTGGAAATTCCCATGTGATGTCATGGGGGGGGCACATTCTTGCTGCCCTTCCTGCCCTGGGTACCAATGCTGCAAGCCAGGATGAGGATTTGGTTGAATCTTATTGGTTCAGTTAAAGGTTTTGGTTAAGATAAAATAAAAGCCAAAAAGCACTCAATAAAAAAGGCAGCAAAGGGTTTGATTGCCCAAAGTTCAGAATTTAAGAGCAGTTTACTAACTCACCGAAATCTGCTTCCAATCTATAATCAGATTCTAATACATTAAAAATTTGCAGCTGGGAAACTTTTTTATAGTTGTAGAGGCTGACACATATCAAAGCCCCCATTATTAAACATTAGAACATTATGGATAAATCTAATTTAGATTAATTGTGGAGACACCTAGAGATTTAGGATGCAAGTCAAACCCATCGGCCCAAATACAAATTTCCTGGAAAAATGTTGCTCCAACTGGAAATGGATGGGTGATGGAAAATGGAGGACGGAAAGGAAAGAAGAAAGGAATAATTAGGAGAGAGAAATAAATAAGAGGGTGACACCTTTATTCCAGGAAAGATCACTTGGAAGATCCGGGCTTCTTTGTTCAGGATAAAACCATCATGGCTGCCACTTGTATTCCAGAACCGGCTCTTCGAATTTTCATGATATTAGGTAGTGCCTGGAAAATATTTAGGAATAGAATATAAATATAATATAATTTACAGTATTTGTACTTTGTTTTAAAACATCATATGGATAAAAAATTCAATTCTAAGCAGCTTTCCTAATATTCATTCAGGAAATGTCAGCCTTCCCTGTGCATTGTATCACAGCAAAGCATTCGTGCATTTAGAGTACAGAAGATATCATCGCTGCAATACTCTACATATATCCATATCTACACACCTTATGTCATGGTGCAGGGAATTTACATCCCTATTCATTGGCAACATTCAGAATGAACGGATTGCATTTGAGCAATGCATATTACTATGCGGAAACGCTCTGCAACAGATCTGAGAAATATGAAAGGGTCCTAAAGCTGAACCTTGTGCAGGCAGAAACAAGAGAATGTACTGCGAATGTGTAATAATAATTGTATTATTGTAGCAGAATAATTATATTTATTGCATACAAAACTGTTGGATTTTTTTCTTTTGACAATCTACAATTTGCACTGACAGACAGAAAGGAATTGATGATCAATGGCGTCATCAGTATGATTCTTCTCCATTGTCCGGCTCAGGTCCAGTGGGGCAATGTTGGGTCCTAAATTGGCCAAGCAAAATCTTAAACCCCTCAAAACATGGGAGCCGCTCTGCCTGACCCCCAACAATGGGCTCAGGTTTATCTGTACCGGTTCCTTTAGCACATTTTTGGAAAGTTTCTTCTTCTATCTCTCAGTCTTATCGATGAAATCTACAACTGTAGTGTGAGAGTTAAGAAAACAAGAAAACTCCAGACAAATCTCTGATTACAGGGCAGACTAACCTGGCGAGCAACAAGGAACAAACACAGCTGTATACCATCAACCCTTCCATTAAATAAAGGTGCAATTTAGCATTGGGATAGTGATCAATAGACTTCCCCGTCCAAGCATCTGAGAAGGATTCAGCCCTGGAACCGAAGGAACTTCTCCATTCAAATGGAACCCAAATAATCATTGCTTTCCATTATAAGACCATGTTGTAGGCGTTGTTCATCAATTACATTTCTCATCATTACCGAGTCAAGTTAGACGATTTTCTATAACCTTATTTGGTGGAGTCCAAGGCATGTTCATCCTGCAGGTTGGGTATTTATTCATCAAGGGGTCCCAATAGGAAATCTTATCTACTCCAGTGATTAACCCCAATTAACCTGATGGAGGTTTGGGATTAGAGAAATCGAAGGCTTTTCTTTTGCTGAGTATTATTAATATTATAATTATTATTATTTTTATTATTATTATTAATAATAAACAGGATTTATATAGCGCCAACGTATTATGCAGCGCTGTACACTAAATAGGGGCTGCAAATGACAGACAGATACAGACAGTGACACAGGAGGAGGAAAGGACCCTAGCCCGAAGAGCTTACAATCTAGAAGTATTTAAATGAAAAGAACATTTAATGCAATAATAATAATAATAAAAGCATTTGAGCCAGAGCTGGATCATCTACAAGGCAAAGCTATGCAGGAACGTGGAGCCCAATGGATACCCAGGAGCCCAATGGATGCCCAGGAGCCCAACTACAACTTTCATTCTGTAAACCAGGAAATAAACATCTACACCAGCCTGTCGCTTTACATTTGTGGGCAGTTGGTGGCTTTGGGGTCCATAATATTATAAATAATGCTAATAGGAAGACTTCTGTGCCCACTGCAGTCCCCATCAATGCCTATTTATAGGATCAGGGGCCCCCAATCCATCTCTGGTTTGATGCAATGAAATAGGCAAAATGTAGGGGGGGTTTGGCAAGCTTGAAGATTATCAAAAGCTTAAGTTTGTCCTGAGGGTATCCAGACCTGTTTTGGGGCCAAAAATGGCCCCTGGTTAGAGGTGGGACACAAGGTACACACCCATCAATGGAAAAGAAGAACATAAATTAAATAAACTACATAGGAAAGCTAAGTAAATCTTTATAAATGGAAACTCTTCTATACTTTATACTAAGTGAAGAAGCGGATTTTTTTCTCACAGCAACTTTTGGAGATGATCAAGGAGGGAAATGAAGAGTAAATGTACAAATATCTTGCATGGCCAAGTTAAAACATGAATAGGACTACAAAACAAAACAATTTTATTATTAATAACCAATGTTTAGGAACTAAAAAAAACTGAATTATTAATATTATTATTATAAACGGTTGGATTGATGGTTTAACAACATTTCATTTTTTTTCTTTAGATGTTTGAACTTTGCTACTCCAAGCTTTTCATCTCCCCTGAGGAAGCAGATGAATCTGCGAAACGCGTTGGGTGTAATTTTTCTTCTTGAGGTTGAGCATCATGAGCACTCAAAGGGATCTGAGCAGATCTATGTTGTATTAATAAATTTATTTATGTAACTTGAAAGACAAACTATGATTATACCTGATGATGTATATTTACATGTTGTCATTCCTATCCTCACGTGGTGTATAACACAATATAATAATAATATTAATAATAATATTAATAATAATAATATGCATCCTGTCACATTAAACTGGTTATACTTCAGCTATCTCTGGATACAATTTAACATCCTTAAATCTTGTTTTAGTGATAATAAACTTTTTTTCTTTTTTGCTTTGAAAGTCCCATTCTTGTTCTGTTTTGCAAGCAATTGGTTCATTTTAATATTGGGGATGTGGCAATTAGTGAATTGTGAGGTCACAATCTACGGACCAATTTTTCATTTCATAATGAGGTGTAATGGTAATACCACAGATGAGGGGCAAGAAGAAAACACTTCTCAGAGGGGTTCAATCAGGAGAAGAACTCTCTTGCCAATTTTTCTGGGTTTGCTAAAGTTTTAGGGTCAGGGGATGGAGGGAGTCCAAAGGTTACCAGAAGGGTTAGGTTGGGATTAGGATGTCATGTTGGATAATAATATGCAGAAGCCTCATAAATGAAACAGGAAACGTCCATCACCTTCCTTAACTGAGCCAAATCATCTTTATTTCTGTCTCACCCACTCCCCTGCCAGACACTGCAGATCCCAATGGGAGGGGTTAGTGCTGCCATACCAAAGAGCAGTGGGCGGGGCTGGGTGTGACCAGATGCTGATTGACAAGCTACAGGCTGTTGATGACCACGCCTCCTCCATATCTTCTTCTGCAATGCAAGCAGGCAGAGCCCATATAAGAGTGACAACTCTGCTCTGAATTCATGAGCATGCAGCATCGTTGTCACCTCACCACAGGAAGCTGTATTAGGAGGACTTTATTAGCAGAATAAGTATTTATGAGACAATGCCAGGGACCAAAAGTAAATCTGTACTCACAGATGGACTTAAGCACTGCAGCACCAATCTGGGCGACACGCGCTGTATATCTGCAGTCTGGAGTCTCCGGGTTTTCCTGTTGACTAATGATCAATATTCCTAGAAGCCTCCGGTCATATTTGTTCTATTCTGAGGCCAGTGAGTGATGGCCTAAAACGCGGACACTTTCACTCTTTACCTCGGGCTGTTTTTTTATGAGATAATCCAGGTCGTTTATTTCCTTCTTAGCTGGATTTTTTCCACTGAACACTAACCAGACTCCGAAGACTGAAATAGAAAAAAAAAATGGCTCAGCTGATGGCAAAACTCTTCAGCTCCGTTACCATGCTGGAAATAAAACAAATCTAAATGTATGTGCATCGGTAAAATCACATTGGTAGATTCGGGATTGGATGTGGGGGGTAGGACCTTCGTCAGGTCATTGTATTCTCTCACTTCCCATTATGTCCTAAGGCTGATCTGCTTATATTTTGCCTCCTCTGGTAAAACATTTTGGCTTTCATTACATAACTTACAGTATTTTAGATCCAGTGAAGTCATCACTGGGTCTCTGCTCTGCTATCTGCAGTTCAGCCTGATCATGGCTGGTGGGAGGGGCCAACTGAGGGCGGTACATAGCTTCCTAAATACAGGAAGGGTGTGGCATCAGGAGGAGTTATGCAAATATCATCATTCTTTATTAGGTGGATGTCAGCCTGGAGGAGTGGATGGTCCTAGAAATGCGGATCATCCTAGGTGAAATCCAATGAAAGAAAGGGGTGGGGCCAGGACTGGCTGGGAAGGGAGGGGCTAGATAATACTGGATGTCCTTCAGCCAGGAAATGGGGCGGGCTTTATTGGACCTGCTGCAGTTTCTAATGTAAATTGTCAGAAGCTCACAGTGTGCAGTGAATCAGAGGAAGTAATTTCAGTCCAGGAGAGGAGGCGGTACAAATGTACGAGAGTAAGGGGGAGGGTGGAGGGCAGATTTATTAGAGGGATGACTGGAGGGCAGATTTAATAAAGCGGAGGGCAAATGTAGCTTAGATCCAGTCTTCATCGCCATTACTAGGGTGCACTGGATTTCAGGCAACATGAACAGGACTGTACTGGCAGAAAATGTTCCAAGCCTGAAAACGAATGCAGCCACCGCTCTTTTCGGAGGGGTAAGCGGCCATAAATGCCATTTATTGGGTTTAGATGCACTTTACCTTAATATTGTGTACAGAACCAGTGCCCGTCCTACCATCTCCTGCACAGGTATGGACGATGCCCGCTGGACTCGAGATGTTTCCAGTGAATTTGATTCACTCACATCCGTCCTTCTTTTGTTGGTTTTCTGGCCTTTTCACACCATGACTTCCTAATCAGTCATTATTTATATTTGGGCAATGAGTAATGTCTCAAGTTTGACATCCAAGTATGACCTGATGGTGTGATTACTTATCAGCGCCATTAATCCACCACATCGCCGCGTCATTCCTTCTCACTTCCAATGTTTACTGGCTGGCCGAGAAAAACATTTTAGCAGCAATCTGACTGCAACGTGATGATGGGATCGTCCTAACAAAGTCTTTGTTTTCTCTGCGTATATGCAGACAGCGACACCATAACAGCCAACCTGCAGAATATGGGGAAACGTAACGCAGCCATGAATGCCATAGTCATATGATGGTCATGTGATGCTCAAATGATGGTCATGTGATAGTCATATGATGCTCAAGTGATGGCCATATGATGGTCAAGTGATGGTTATGTGATAGTTATATGATGGTCAAGTGATGGTCATGTGATAGTCATATGATGGTCATGTGATGGTCAAGTGATGGTCATGTGATAGTCATGTGATGGTCAAGTGATGATCATGTGATAGTCATATGATGGTCAGGTGATGGTCATATGATGGTCAAGTTATGGTAACGTGATAGTTATATGATGGTCAAGTGATGGTCATGTGATAGTCATATCATGGTCAAGTGATGGTCATGTGATGGTCAAGTGATGGTCATGTGATAGTCATGTGATGGTCAAGTGATGGTCATGTGATAGTCATATGATGGTCAAGTGATGGTCATATGATGGCCAAGTGATGGTAAAGTGATGGTCATATGATGGTCAAGTGATGGTCATGTGATAGTCATATGATGCTCAAGTGATGGTCATATGGTGGTCAAGTGATGGTCATATGATGTTCATGTGATGGTCAAAGGAGGTCCAAACATCTGGCCTTTGGCTTATTTAAAGCCCACATTTAAGTTGGGCAGAACCCAATTATAGATACATTTATTGGATCTCCAACCAGGACACATGATGTCTCTGGGTTCTTTTCAAGAACATTTGAGAAAATCTCTGCAAACCGAAGAAATCTCCTCCCCATTGCCAGAACCGGTGACTCAAAGAGGTCTCTCCATTTCATGTTCAAGTCACAAGGTAAACGGCTGAAGCAAGAGCTGATCCATATATTTGCATGATGGTGTCATCTCTGAGGGCATCTCAGTCCAGTAGATCTCAGGAGATGATCACCCTGGATGATGCCTGAACAAGGATGGTGCTGTCCTTCTAGAGAAAACGGGGAGTATTGTGATCTCTAAGAGGTAAATGCCTGTATGGGTTACAGTGAAACATTACTGAGCATGCTCCTTTTGTCATACACACATATCTGCAGCTAAGGTGTGACCAAGGGCATTGAGCAATGGATAAACCTTTCACATTTATAAAGGTTCATCGTCCACCCAGGTAGTGCCATATTACAAAGGCAGAACCAGGTGGTTACCATACCTCAATCTGAAGACATTTGTGTTGGAGGCTTTGATTCCAAATAGTTATTACTTCATTTCACATCACACAACCAAAATTCCAGGAAAAATGGTCGCTCAAATGAAGCTCCTATCCCCCAAAAATCAGGGTGGACTTTGTATAAAGGGGACCCAGAATAAAGGATCCACATAAAACTTCAATGGAGTGTCAGATAAAAAATCTCAATTACTTCAACAAAACAGAAAGGATATCCGACACGTTTCAGGAGCAACAACACTTCATCAGGGTATGAGGTTTGGAGCTGAAAAACGGCTTTGGTTTTGAT
>NC_092860.1:1250977-1252160 GCF_032062135.1 Pyxicephalus adspersus
TACTCAGATTCTACCCTCCTCGTCATCTTCTCGTCCTGCACCCCTGCCAGACTGAACTCCAATCCAATTGACTTTTCATGATCCCGACCCAAACTGATTATTTAGATTTTGTTATCATATTATTTAGAAAAGAACTTGCTATCACGGCGTGGACAAAAAATGTTATTTTCTTTTCCCTTCCAGCGTGTTTATTACTAATAGATGTCATGAAAACGTCCAGTAAATACATTTTTGGCGCGGTGACAACCATGACTCAGCCTTTGGACATGTAGATGTTGTCACTTAACCTTGGCGGCCTTGTTAATGCCAAACGCTTTATGGCACGGGGTGGCCTGTTAACCAGCCAGACAAATGGTGCTGCGGATCTTATATATAGCACCAATTCAGACGATGACAGTTCAGCTGTGTGTGGGAAAGACGAGGAGGGTAGAAGCTGAGTCACAAAGGTCTCTGCACTCCCAGAGTCATTTTCTATCTGCTCCAGTTGGATCCCAATTCTTTGTGAGCTGTCTCATAATGCAATGTTGTGTAAAGGTTCATATCTGTGGACATCACGTACTCCCGGCAATAATAAACTGGCAGCTAAAGGGGAATAAAAATGAGGAACTGGAGAAACTTTTTCCAAATGGCTACCCTTCAACTTACCCAATATTGCAACATCTTTATGTTTCTATCATAGAGGCTCTCAGACTCATAGCCCTTTCTGAATTCAGAAGATTGTTGGTGCCATTACCCAAAGGGGTGAACAGATGACATTCACACCAGCAGCTGATGAGAAAGTGAATTCATGTGCAAGAGTTTAATGTCCTTGTGAGTATAGCTAACAGAAAACCCAATGAGAGAGGCAGCGATGGGCTCCCGAAGAAAGTTGGCTGAACATTGGCACTAACCAATAAAAACTACCTAAATGGAATAAGTTGACTTTCAGCCTCTTGTTGTGGTAATACTGTTTTTCATTCCTCCTTGGATTAGCCAAACCAGAGCTGGATTTACCTATGGGTCGCAAAGAGACAACTCCCCCCCACCAATGAGTTATGTGGCCAAAGGTATGACCATCAAACCCATATGAGCTTGTTGTACATCAAATCCTAAATCATGGTCATTAATATGGAGTTGGTCCACTTTTATGGCTATAATGGCCTCCACGCTTGCAAGTGTGCAAATTCACACCAAACTGCTGCCA
>NC_092860.1:1252567-1275739 GCF_032062135.1 Pyxicephalus adspersus
AGATCATGCCAGGCTTTGAATGAAAACCCACATGTCTATGGCCACATGTTCTCTGAAAGTCAATAGCCAGGGGGTGGTTAGAAACTGAGATGAGGAACTAGCCATGACTTGTTAAAAAGTCCAAATTTGCATATCAGTGTTTATTTAGATTTGTTACCTTTGAAACTGCTATAAAGAAAAGAATATGGAATTCCATGTTGTGTTTGTACAGTATTTGGGTAATGGAAGGCCTGTGGATCATTGAATGGCTTTACATCATGAAAGAATAAAAAGAGCTCAGTTTTGTTGGAGAAATTAACAACAGTAAATATGAGAACACAAAAAATAGTATGCCGATAAAAATGTGGAAGAGGGGGTGCTTCGGTCTACTAAAGAGGAGATTTCTGGAACCTAAACACACATTCCCACCTTTCTAGGACATCCAATCTCTTCCTAGACTCAGACATAAGGAAATCCTCCATTATGCACCATTTCCTGGATCTGTCTAATGTTCTCTCATGAAGTGTCCGGCAGCACTTAAGGATTTATGTCAGGGATTCCCAAATCCATGTCAATGTCTGGTACACAACAGCCGGGACCCTGCCTGACCTTTGTCAGCTGCCCTGGGAATCTTCATACATTTGACCCCTCTGTCTGTACCATAAGTATGTTCTCCTCCAGTAGTGTCTTCTCCTTGTCTATGTTTAGCTGATCCTGGTAGGGTTTTCTCAGAATGTAATCCCCTGGTCATGGAGTTGTGTTTATTTTTCCCCGGAGCAGCCCTTTGCTGTTGGGCTTTAAGTTCCAGGAGACAGATTATAGGTCGCGACCTCCACTCTCATTTATGACTTCCTCTATGTAGCTGACTTTTCCTCCTTTTCAATCATTCATTCCCTGACCCTTGCTGTGTCAGTAAATTATTAAAGTGAAAGGAGAATGGCCAAAGCAAGGCCTCATAGAGCCTGCCAAGAGGGAAATCCAGTGATGTCACTGGGCAACGACATGAAAATAATATTGTGGAAAATTATTAGGCGTGAGATTACAGAGTCTATCTTGTCTCCCGCAGACATTTTCACACGTTTTAATTTAATTCATTTCCTTTGTGTTTTACGATTTTTACATTTTAATTTCACTTTTTTTGTTTTTTTTTATGATTAAATGAAGTGGAAGTCTTCCGACTGTAGGGGTGCCTTCTGTTAATATAACATCTGACACCTCTTCATAGTCCTCCACCGATATCCAGTGTTCTCTGTACAGCACTGTGGTATATGTCAGAGCTATATAAATGTATAATAATAGTGTTTGACTGTGAGGGGACATTAGAGTGTCAGCTCCTCTGTACAGAGACTGATAGGACTGGCTCAGTGTCCTCTGTACAGCACTGTGGAATATGTCAGAGCTATATAAATGTATATTAATAGCGTGTGACTGTGGGGGACATTAGAGTGTCAGCTCCTCTGTACAGAGACTGATGGGACTGGCTCAGTGTCCTCTGTACAGCACTGCGGTATATGTCAGAGCTATATAAATGTATATTAATAGCGTGTGACTGTGGGGGACAATAGAGTGTCAGCTCCTCTGTACAGAGACTAAAAGGAATGGCTCAGTGTTTTCTGTACAGCGCTATAGTATAGGTCAGAGCCCTATCAATGTATAATACTACTGTGTAGGGGACATTAGAGTGTCAGCTCCTGTGGCACACACTTGTAACATTTGAATTAGGGGTTTCGGTGTCTCGGAGGCCTCTGAATATCTCTTGTACTGGTTAATATTTTGTGATTTGGCCATTCTGACATGAAGCCACACACAGCGCAGTCTGCGGTTTGTCTCTTCCAAGCTCGGACTCGGCAGAGATCACATTTTTCAGCAAACAAGCCGATTTTTTGGAATGTTTGAGTCTACAATGTGTTCTGTGATAAGATTGGGAGACAGCTGCACAGATACCTCCCGTTCTTCCCCTCTGACCCCGGACGGTAAAGCACAAATATCAGCGTCTGGGTCTTCGGATTCAGCTGGCAAATATTCGACCCAATAAATAATTTATCAGACCGTGGGCGGCATCTGAAATTAAAGTGCATTGCATTGTACATATGGTGCTGAGATATGCGCAGTGTATACAGGGGGCAGCTACCAGAACCCCCCATACACACCGCCACCACCACCGAACATTTAAAGTGCACCTGCAGCCACAATTTATTTGAATAAAGTGGAGAAGAGTTAGAACCCTCGTCAGGTTTTTGCTGTCTGTGTCACTGAAACAAAAAGTGATCAGGACAGGAAGTGAGGGAAAAGTTTGTTCTTGGGACAAATGTCTAAGAGGGGATTTCCTGCATCCTGTTGTATCTCCGGGACAGGAAGTGCAAAGAAATCTCCCCAACAAGAGACAGCAATCACCCATAGAGGGGTACATGGTCAGTATAGGGTACAAAGATGGGTACATAGTACATGGTGGGTATAGGGTACATAGAGGGGTACATGGTGGGTATAGGGTACATAGAGTAGTACATAGTACATGGTGGGTATAGGGTACATAGAGGGGTACATGGTGGGTAGAGGGTACATAGAGGGGTACATGGTGGGTATAGGGTACATAGAGGGGTAGATGGTGGGTATAGGGTAAATAGAGGGGTACATGGTTGGTATAGGGTACATGGCAGGGTACATGGTGGGTATGGGGTACATGGCAGGGTACATGGTGGGTATAGAGTCCATTGAGGGGTACATGGTGGGTATAGGGTACATAGAGCGGTACATGGTGGGTATAGGGTACATATAGGGGTACATGGTGGGTATAGGGTACATGGCGGGGTACATGGTGGGTTTAGGGTACATAGAGGGGTACATGGTGGGTATAGGGTACATATAGGGGTACATGGTGGGTATAGGGTACATAGAGGGGTACATAGTACATGGTGGGTAGGAAGTTGAGAACATCCCGAAATGGATCTGACATTAAAGTGCCCTCACCAGTTAGAGTCCAGTTGTAAGTTTAATAAGGTTTTACCTGAACTCTCACCCATGTTTGGGGGTCCCCGGATGAAGGGAGTGCTGAACCCCTGGAACGTGTTGGCTTTTATATACAACCATCCCCCTGATGTCACTTTCCAATAAATTGGACTTCAAAGCGTTGGCAATCTCAGAACCATTCCCGGGTCCACTTTACCTCATATCATAGTCTGTATCCGTCTGTCATTTGCACCCCCTAATAATGTACAGCGCTGCGCCATATGTTGGTGCTATATACATACAGTATAATATTAATAACTATATCTTCTGGTAACAATCAGCAGCCCTCCATGGTCGGTGACCCCCAAATCTGCAGATCTGCTGGAACACAAACCTGATAAGATTGTATTATTAGTGTGTGGCAGAAACGTTGTTATTAATTCTTTCCATACAGCAGATTTCATATAATCCCAAAATATAAAAATAAGAGAGCTGATAGCAAACAAACGCCGGGTGATAACGTCATATCATGCGAAGGGCACAACGGCGAAGCGATAGCGCCGCGTCCGTGTGCCGAAATCCTTTAATTCAATCTTTACGGATGGAACAAAAACAGCGCAGAGACTTTTGTGTACAATTGATCTTGTAACTAAATCTCTCGCATCAAACTCCAGCCAGTTTCTGCTTTGAAGGGTCTCTGGGGCTTCGGATATCAAATCTTTGCGGGGCCGTGCCAGCAGGGAACGGGGCCACAGAGCAGCGTCAACAAAGATTAACACGGATTCCTATCAAATATGTCACCAGTCCAGCCAGAGCTTAATTTAGACATGGCTGACGAGGATCCAGTTTAGAAATGATTAACTAGAGAGGGGCTGAGAGGTTCTGCACTGCTGGAGGAAAAACAACGGGACGTGCTGGAAAAGGTAAGAAAAATGCTGCAAGAGGGCCGGGGGGGCATCAGAAGCATCATTAAAGGCCACCTGATTTTACTTTAATCACAGATCCCAGTTGCATTAAATGTGTGCAAAAAAACCCTGCAGAGAACCCTCATTCCCTCTGTGGAAGCAGTGGTCTCCCTGCAGAAATCCAACACACACAGTAGGAGTTTGACACGCCCCCCACAGCTAGAACTCTCCAATCAGAAGGTGGTATGAGCTGCGCTGATTGCAGGGCTATAGGTCTGACTCAGCAGAGAGACCACTGCTTTTAACAGGCTGAAGCACTTTTGGTAACAAGGGATTATGGGAAGAGTGCAACGACAGCCACAACTTTCCACAACTTTATCCTTCAGCCAGAAATAGGAATGAATGTTCCATCAATGAGTAGTACTAGCGATACAAGCAGTGGGCCTGAGTGACCCTGAGAGGGTTATTGAGCTACACAATTACTATAAAGCGCCATCATCCACTGTGGCGTTGTACAAAGTGTAAAACAAACATAGGTGCATCATACAAATGTACTAGTGTTGGGGTGAAGCTGGATATTTCTACGTTATGTTATTTTTGCCTTTTGGCTGACTACGATGGAAATGTTTTTGTTTAGTTTTAGTAAGTTATGTATCTGAGCAGCGGTTGCAATGACAAACAATCTAATAGCTTTCTATAGAAATGAGTCTAGGTAAGTCCATTATCACAGATTTGTGGCCAAGGTTCTGTCTGGGCCCACAGACACATCAGATCCGCAGCCGTCATCAATCTGTCCCTCTCCAAATAATACAAATATTTGGAGGAGCGCGGCCTTGTCCTCTGCCGGGCCTTTGAAGGTCCACAAGGAACACGGACTGAGCGATGGCCTTTAATAATGGAAGAAATGATCTACGATTTCTTTCCCTATGGCCGGTAAATTCGGCCAGCTAATCTGATCAAGCCGCGGTGATTCATGTTTAGATTTTTATTACCTGACACAATTTGATTCGCTTGTGGGAAATGGGGAATGGTGCTTATGTAAATCACGCTGTCGGCCTCCAGTATAACGGAAGCCAATCGACTTGGAGAGAAAATTTGCTGGAATTTGTTCCTTCAACACCGTCTCTGTTTTCATGTTTGACGTCCTGCAGCCAAACACTTGCTCCTAGGTCAGGAAGATACCATCACAAACATGGCTGCAAATCCTCTTGGAAGCTTGTAGAAGGCCCGAGGCCTGGAGGAATGAGGTCTATTAACACTGCCGCTGCCAGGACGGCTGCACTAGGGATGTTTTACCAGGGTTTTCCCCGGGAAAGTATTTGTTTTGGCCCGGCTGTGCCTGGGAAGAGGAAAGGAACCATTTTGACAAGTTTGGCACCTTCCATGTTTCCAGGTCGGATTTCGGCATCTCCAACCTTCAGATACCTGACTCACCGGCCATTTCCTCCGAGCTATCAAAACCCCAATGTAAATCTGCCGGGAAAACTACTTTCAATGAATGAAGGTCGGAGGGTGGAGAGAAGCGGGGGGCTGAATTTATTTTGGACTCCATTCTACCTTTAATTTGGCACCACATCAACGCGGCCCTCACCGGACAGACTATAGAACATGAAGATCTTCTGATCTGGATCAACGGCCCAATGTATGGAGCCAGAAATGCAGGAACAGAAACATTATAAACTATATTACTGTATTTAAATATGAATAGACAATGCAATCTAGAGATCTGCAGACATTTCCAGTTTATTAGGGGTTATATTGTTGTTAAAGCTTTATAATCCGCACTTTATAGGGATTGGTTTGCCTTGCTGTGGATCTGTAAGGATTGTTTTATAATAATAAATATCTAATATACATATCCACATTAATAATTATTATTATATATTTATTATATGCAGGTCTAAAAAGATATTTTCTTCTTATAATTAAAGTTTTATCAACTCAAAACACTTTTATATTGCTGAGACCCCCCGGAGTTGAAGAAAAGCCACCCATGATCACCCCGGACATAGATATGCTCCAACCCAACGCACACATCTCCAATGGGACCCAGTGAGAACCCGATTAAGCTTCAGATAAGATGTGAACATAAAAATGTTTTCTCCGACAAGCAGGAGCCAATCAGAGAGAAGCCAAACTATAAATTATTCATGTAACCTCCGATAAACAGATTGCAGTAAATTGTGAAATGTTAGCGTTTGTTCACACAAATGGGTTTGCAGCATTTGAGAAAGCCGTTTTCTATTTGTTATCTGCTCAAAAACATTTTATAGCCACAAAGTCCTCTCATTATATTTGGAACAAATGAAAGGTATTGAGTAACTTTTTAGGAGACGTTGTGGTGTGGATTTATCTGAATTGTAAAACATTATGGTCTTGATTTATTAAAGCTCTCCAAGACTGGAGAAGATAGGCTTTCATTACTATTATTATTAGTAAACAGTATTTATATAGCACCAACATATTACGCAGCGCTGTACAATAAATAGGGTTGCAAATGACAGTCAGATACAATGACACAGGAGGAGGAGAGGACCCTGCCCCAAAGAGCTTACATGATCCAGCAAACCTTGAAGCAATCCAGGATTTCAAAAAATGGCAACAAATAGCATGAAATCCATTCCATGTTTGCTGGATCCATTGTGATGGTTTGATGAATGACCAAGTGGGTATGGCCGCTGTGCATTCCTATGGAGCTGTTTGCATGTCCTCCTGCTTCCCTTCACCATTAAACAGAATGGGGCTGTGTGTACAATTCTCAATCGTTCATCTGGAAACGGTCACAAAGGTGACAATCATCTGTCGTCTAAATGATGTTTGTATGGGGCCCGAAATTAAAAATGCTTTCAAGTGCTTGCCAAGAGTTTTGTAAGCAAATCTGCGTTTCTGCATCCAATACCCATTCACTTCTTCACTACAATGCAAGCAAACTGCGACGCTATAGAACCCCTCCTCCTATAGCAATTTTTTGCTGTTCTATTATTATTATTATTACACAGCATTTATAAAACGCCAACATATAACGCAGCACTGTACAAAGCCCATAGTCATGTGACTAGCTGTCCCTCAGAGGAGCTCACAATCTAATTTCCCTACCATAGTCATATGTCAATATTACAGTCTAAGGTCTATTTTTTAGGAGGAAGCCCAATAACCTAACTGCATGTTTTTGGAATGTCAGAGAAAACCGGAGTACCTGGAGGAAACCCACACAAACACAGGGAGAACCTGCAAACTCCATGCAGATAGTGTCCTGACTGAGATTCCAACCTGGGACCCAGCACTGCAAAGGCCGAAATGCTACCCACTGAGCCACCTTTCTATAAATTATTATTATTAAACAGGATTTATATAGCACCAACATATTACTTAGTGCTGTACATTATAAATGTCTGCAATCTCCACTCCTAACCATCTTCAAAGCACTACTGGGCACCCTGGAAGTTCCGATGGGTGCACCCAACATAATCACCAATGTGAACAAGCCATTACAAAGTGCAGAAATCCTCCTATAATAAAGAAAAATCCATTCCTGGCAAATCTTCTTCCCAATAATCCATCATTTACATGAACTAACTCTTAACTATTCTTCCTAATTATTCTCTTGTCTGTTTAGACAGTTTACTGGTATTTCTCTGTTATTTTTACTAATTTTTATCATTGTGTGATGAAAGAAATAACAGAACTGAATACAAATTCCTTGTCTATCTTTGTGAATCATCTCATTATATGCTATGTTATTATCAATGAGAAATCATCTGGGCTTTGTATGGCCGGTAACAATCATTTGTTTGGCATTGTTCAGACTTATAAAAATACATTCTTCTCTATCTATAAAAAAACATAAATGCCATTTTTCCACAACAAAAGAACTCCGCAGCCTCATCCGTTCCTTCAGATTGTTGTCTAGCAGCAACACAAAACACACGATAAGTTTTCTGCAATTCTGGGGGCTCTTTAAAGAGACGCCAGATGTTTCTGGGCCTGGCAGTGAAAGGGTTGAGGGGGATAAGCAGTTTGGTGATATCACCAATATAAAGGTTCCCACAATCAGGATATCTCCAGCAACATCAGCCCATGATTAATGGCTTTCTTCTCCATCTGAACACAATCTGGTTTCCTCTACGGGGGTCAGGAGGTCGCCCATCACAACTACTGGATTTCCTGATATCTTGTTCTGATGTTCTTCACTTTAGTTACAACCTGACCTGCAGTGATCGCCACTAAAATCCGAATGGAAACATCTGCTGAAAGAGCGAAGAGATTTCATGGGGGATTTATGGCTGTTAGCAGGCAATCATCTCATCAGAGCAAACATACAGCAACATCTAAGCTTCACCTACACCGAACATCTCAACTATTATTATTATTATTATTATTACAGCGCTGTACATTAAATAGGGGTTGCAAATGACAGACAGATACAGGCAGTGACACAGGAGGAGGAGAGGACCCTGCCCCGAAGAGCTTACAATCTATAAGGTGGGGAAGTATCACACAATAGGAGGGAGATATGGAATGGTAGGTGAGTAGTGACGGTTTAATAGACAGAAGAAGACAAGCTTAAAAAAAATGGGTTTTGAGGGCTCTTATTAATGAGCAGTAAGTAGGATCAAGCCGAATAGGACGAGGAGGCCATTCCAGAGAGTCGGGGCAGCTCTAGAAAAGTAAATAAAACATGCATTAAATAATTTCCTTCATTTCCTTAGGTGAAAATAAAATGCGTTGTGTTGTCTGTGGTCATTTGTGCTAATGAAAGTGATAAAATAATTTGCATTCAGGATAAAATGATTTTAGTTCTTCATAATGTTCTCCAGGTCCTCATTCCTCTCACCTACCAATGTTTCATTAGACCAGGAACCAAGGGCCTAGAAGGTGACACCAAGTGAAAATGGCCAACAAAATCTTTGTCTTTTTGGGTCCACTATCCGGGCTTTGCAGCGCTAGGTGTTAGGTTGGACTCTCAGCTAGGACACTATCTGCATGGAGTTTGCAGGTTCCCCCCGTGTTACATAGTAAGTCAGGTTGAAAAAAACAAGAAAAAAAGTCCATCAACTTCAACCACTAGGAAAATAAAAAACATATCCCAGATATAAAACCCTAAAAGACATAGTTGGTCCAGAGGAAGGCAAAAACCCCCCAGGTACAATTTGCTTCAACAGGGGAAAAATTCCTTCCTCAGCAGTCTCTGTTATCTTTACTTTAAAGCTTTAATCCCCAGTTATATTCTGTTTTTGGGTTCTCCGGTTTCTTCCCATTTAAGTTTATGGGCCCTAAATTGACTGTGGTATTGACCTTTGACTATGGTAGAACATTAGATTGTGAGCTCCTATGAGGAACAGCTAATCACATGACTATGGACTTTGTACAGCGCTGCGTAATATGTTAGCACTATATAAATACTGCGTAATAATAATATCCTGGACAGACCTGAGCTCCATTTCAGCTGCTACTGAAGAGAAATCATACTTGTAGCCGGTTTTCACATATTGTACATATAGTAATCTAATAAAACCTTACAACTCATCATATTTTTTCATACAATGCACATATCAGCCCTTCATCCTTTCCCCAGATGCTGAGAAGTGTGCGTTGGTAAGTTATCTCTGCTGGACTATTTGAAGAGAGAAAAGGACAACCAACCCCCAAATATAACAAAGTACAAAAATACCATGAGGACCATAGCCAGGTCTGGATCCAAACGAGAGGATGGGGGTCTAAGGTTGTTAGTAAAAGACCAAAATACCATACATAGCGAAGAGTTCTGAAAATGTAATCTATATATTCCAAGGTGACTGACAATATAGCAATGCCACTAGATTGTAAGCTCTTCAGGGCAGAGTCCTCTCCTCCTGTATCACTGTCTGTATTAGTCTGTTATTGCAATCCCTATTTAATGTACAGCGCTGCGTAATATGTTGGCGCTATATAAATCCTGTTTATTATTAATAATAATAATAATAATAATAATATTAATAATGCCACATACCAGTTATCTAAACACAAACATAGAAGAAAGAAAACATAAAGGGATATTTAAGGCATTACCATCGAACCAACATTCCAGCCTTTACAATAAAGTTTTTTATAACAATTTATTTATAACAACAATATTGACACAAACATTAAAAATCTCAATTATTGCTCAACGCGTTTCATAGACTAAGTCTGCTTCATCAGGAACCCAATTGAGATCTGTAGTTATATGTAGTTTTTTATAAAAATAAAGTGAACGTATAGTTAAGACCGGGAGGGGTTAGGTTTCTCAGCTGTTTTCCCATACCTAGACCGATCACACAAATTTGTATTTTATAAAAAAGCTTATCGTTCTTTTTCTCTAAATCATTTTTTTTGAAAAGGTAAACCCCTCCCCTTTTGTATACTGCCATGGCGGTAATGACTGAATGGGAGCGCAGAACCTACTGAGATATCCAAGTCACATATCCCAGGAGGCTTCAGGCTGAGACTTTTACAACAGGCTACGTCACCCCATTTTACACCTGCGCAATGTGAGATTGGGGGAAGACGGAAGGGGACGGTGGCGCCCATTTTTCTGACAGTTCCACTTTAATATTTATATAAATTGTAATTCCTAAAAAACATTGCATGACCGTTGATTTGTCCCTTGGAATTCGGGTTTCCAGATTTATTGACATTGGAAGCAAACATGAAATGTTCCAGAATAAGAACCAACGATCACTACCGGACTGTAGACGTTTTTCTATTTAATATTTATTTTTATAGAATAGAAAGTTCATGACCACGGTGCTAATAATAAAATGATGCCAATAGTTTTCCGATGTTCATCAGACGATAGGCAGTGCGCCGTTCCTGGATGATGTCGGTGCAGCCTGCATAGACTGGAATCTTTTCTTGTTAAATCCACAAGAATTCTCTGTACAATGTCACACATTCCCGCATGGCCGCCACTACACGGTAGCATAAACTTCCAAGACAAGATGTTTATTGGCCCCAAACAGGAACCTTTCCAGGGAAGGTGAACCTAAAGCTGCAGAGAGTTGCAGGACAGAAGTTTCGGCTTGGGTTAATGGTCCTCTGATGGAAAGTCAATCCCAGGGAGGGGGGGAACGTAATGTTAGGCTGAGGCCATCAACAAATAATATACAGGGACAGCAATCATTGCAGATCATCATGGATTATATTTAATCTTTTAAATACAAAATGATTGTGTTTGATTTAATTTCTCTTGTATAGGTGGAGGAGGGTAAATACTGCGAGCTAATCAGGATCTGGTACTTGGTGCTGGCAATGAAGAAAGATTATTATTATATATTATCACCTTATTATACTGCTGCTGCTCCTTCATCGTCCAATCACAGGTAGGGAGCAGATTGGTGACCAGGAATCCCGGCATGGTAAATGTCAAATCCCTTGGCAGGTAAATAACCCCATTTATATGTCATCCCTTTATTTAGCTGCAATATCTATTCTCATTCCTTTATATTAGAGTCTTATTATTAATGAAGTCGTATTATTATTCATTTATTATTAAAGTCTGATGACCACTGATAGAGATTCTCTTACCTATAGCAGTCAATATTATCTATCTATATATATATATACGTATATATCAATATATTTATAGGTGTGCTCTGTACTTGGGTGGCACAAGGACTCAAAATTTGGATTATTATATGTAAACCTTAAATCTGCTTTTCAGCATTACTGTGCACAGGATTTTTGAACTTTTAAAAAGTTATTTCAAAATCTATTTTGTCAAATCTTTATTCTCTATTTAGTTTCTATTTTTTCTAGTCTTTTCAAAATCTATTTTTTATTTTTGCACAATTAGTGACCGTGGAAAAATTGGAAACCAGTTACCCCGTTCCAGCAAAGTGAGCTTTAAATAGAAATTTATAATAAATACAGTGCGGTGATCATTGGACTGATCTCTTATATAAACCCAGCAAAGTGCCAATGAGATTGGCAATAATGAAGAAATCTGTTATCTCTACAAATGGCCCCTCTTGGGGTTTGCATACATTGTAATGAGATATTGCCGGCACTGACTCATAGCCGTCCAGTATTATATATCGGTAATATTATTCATCGTTTTATTTGGAATGATTCCACTCGATAGCAGCGAATGTCCCTCATTGTCTCCGCTCATATCATGATATCTGTCACAGATTTCCTGTATTTGGCCTTCAATGTTCGGATTCTGTTGGGAATTAAATTTCTCACTCATATAACGGAGTCCGGGTTCCCTTCTTCATGGCGCTGACTATGTGCTCCGTACACATGTGCAAATGTTCTGTTTGGGGGCCCCAATATACAATAATGAGAATCAGCGAGATGTCAGAATGGGACACATCAGCCTTGTAATGAATGCAGAACTATAGTGCAGGGGCTCCATATAAACTCAATGCGTCTATGCAGCGTCTGACCGCCATGATTGTGGCGTTCAGTTATTATTCCTTACAAACTGGGTCAACCAATCACTAATATACAACATTTGGGTGGGCTGGTCCTTTATGATTGTGTATTGAGTACCATTGAGCTGCACATGCAGGGAGCAGAGCTATGGGAGGGACCAAGAAGCCCCACCCACTACAGGCTGCCAGTAGTGAACTACAGGAGGGGGCGGAGACAAGACCAGACACCCTGCACAATGAGAGAGAGAAGAAGCGACAGGTCTGGGGGAAAATAGAGATAAAATTTCATGCTGGATTATTGCACAGATCTGGAAGAAATACATGGAAATACCGAATCCAAATTTCTCCTGTGTTTATACAATTTAAAGTTACAGGGTGCATTAGGCTTTAGATGGGGGGGGGTTACAAAAGCTCATTTTAATTACCCTGAAATGAACCAAGTGCAGGGAACACTAAATAAAATAAACTGAACTGCCCTAAAACACAATATTAATATAAAAGTGCAAATTTTCCCTAAGGAACTGAAAGAGCAAAACTGATAGTAAGAGCGGTAATATTGTGGTGAAATCAATCACTTTGGTGGGTGACATTGGCATATCTGGCCATGTTTACTGGATATATAGGAGGACATTGTCTGCATGGAGTTTGTATATTCTTCTCGTTTTTGCATGGCTTTCTTCCCACATCCCAAAACATACTGGTAGTTAATACGCTTCCCCAAAAACTAGCTTTGGACTATAAGAAGGGAGTTAAATTGTAAGCTACTGTGATGGACAGTTATTGATATGACTATGAACTCTGTACAGCACTGCATTATATGTTGGTGCTATATAACTACAAGATAATAATAATTTATGGTTTATTGTAATAATTCAGCTGCAGAGGTGGCTGTTGCAGAGGTCGTCATTGTTTGTATGACATTCCGTAACAAAACATTTTTACCCCCCATAATGCGTCATGCTGGAGTTTGCACATGTCCAATCTGAAGGACGCATGTCCCAGTCCCTGTCCTCGCCATGCGTTGGAGCTGACACTGCGCCGTACATCTTGACACTCTGCCACTTCAGTAGCCCAGCGAGGTGAAGCGCTTGCTTTGCTTGTCATGCGATTTTAATGGATGTCAGGCATAAAATTGCGCAGACCTGCTCGCATTCAAGGTGTTTAAATCTGGCGTACACAACGCATTTGATGGCACTTGCCAAATTAGCTTTTAAATTTCATTTTACAAATATAGGAGAGCTAATCCCCATCCACTTAATGGAAGCAGCTTGGAAAGAAAAGAATCGATTGTTTAAAATCTGCCATCCGCCGCTCTCTCGTTCCATTTTAGCGGAGATGATGGATGACGGATGCGTTTTCATGGTAATCTGGAAGTGAAAACAGTGACCCGATGGAGGAATAATGCGTAAACATGGCTGGGGTTCTGCGAGTGGCTGCACCACCTATTAGTGACCACCCTGCGAGAGGCTGCCATCCGAATCTCATTTCTGGGGGATTCTGATAGAAAATTGCTGCATTGTGCACAATGCGAATCATCTGCTGGAATAATGCAAATTAACCACCAAATACAGAATCTGACTTTAGATTTTTGTGCAGAGTGAATCATGAACAGTTATCATGTTCTTCCCTTCCTACTTTTTCTGCTGATATACTCCTCGGGGGTGTAACTCCCACCCATGTGACCCCAGCAGTCCCTGTGCAGCCCCTTTAAGAGAGCTAACAAAGGCCGTATAGCCGCCCTGTAATATTAATGCCACCATCGCTGCCCTTCTACAAGGCCACAAATCTTCTCCTGGCCAGCCCGACATCTCCCGAGACATCAGACAATAGTTTATAAATTCATAGCCATGAAGGCCACATTGACCAATGGAATGATATGGTTGCAGCAATGCAGGAGCCCAGAGCAAGGGCTGGTTATACAGAAGGATGCTAGTTAGGGTGACAACCCAGGAGACCGGAACAGATTGTTGTCAGCCTAACAGGAAATGCCTAAAATAGGAACCTTCGTGGCAGGAGTTATTTTATTGACAGTCGTGTACAATTTTACACCCTAAATAACATTTCTCTGATCTTTGACTTTGGACATTTTCTTTTTTTTCATTGTTTTAGCCTAACCTAAAATAAGTCTGTGTTTATAACTATGTAATATATAAGAATAGAACTTTAGAATTTGTATAAAAATAATATACAAACAATAGTTATAGGGTCAAAAAGAAAAATGTCTCTGATCTCTGTACTAAATGGCAAATCCGGCCCTTGTGATTGGCTTTAACTTTAATAATATCAGCAGAATACAATTGTTTCCCATCTTCTCCTGATCGCCATTCCCCTTCTTTGTATATGTGCAGATCTGGGTATTATTGTAACATTTATTGTTATTTAATAGCCTGCGATATTAGCTGGCCAATCCGAAAAGGTTTCGATCCCCAGCCAATCCCATCCTCACTCTAAGGGGCTCCGGTGAAGAATAAAATCAATGCTCTGGTATGAGTCTACCGCCACCTGCTGGCACAGAGGACCTATTCCATCCATGACAATAACCTTCAGCCTTCACTAGCCATACAGGTTCCTTCTTCTGTTCACCTTGGAGATTTCCTTACATGCTCATGAATGAAACCTGCTGCTTTACGATATAATTTGGAAATCAGATGAATGATGTCATGCATAACAAATCCACGCAAATTAAACCTTGGCGGTGATGGCTATCAGAGGCTTCTACGCGGCGGTGTTGAGTTTCACGTCCAAGGTAGATTGGAAGCTCCAGGTTCCAGGAGATCTTTTCATCTGAAATTACAAGCTTCTATTTCTTTATACAGTGGAACAAAATCTCTCGTAACATTTACCTAATTCTTCAGTCCCAGCCAAATTGTAACCGTCGTACGAGGACTGGCAGCGTCTAAATGTCACCCATCCGCCGTACACATCATAAATAACGGGCCTGCACTTTCTCAGGAGCTGCTCCTTGGATCGTCCATCGCTCCGCCATTCTTCATCCCACCATTGAAATATTTTACAAGGGACGAGATGCGAGACGAGGCTGCGCAAATGTTTACGAGTCGGTGAGCCCAACCTGTCTTCGGGAAAACGGTTTATGGGACGCAGAATGAATCACCCTGATTTATAGGTGTTGGGGTCGGACTTACCAAACATTTTGTGAGTACGAGAAATCAATCATGGTCTTCCTATATAAACTTCTCTACACCGGGGTTCCTCCAGGGGGCACTGGGGGTTCCTTGGGCAATTTGCACCTCTCAGGTTATTTTGGTGACACCAATGATCTTTTTGGCTATCTGTAAGGGTGACATTCTTCCCAATTATCAGCAATGTAGGAGGAATTCTTCCCACTGACCAGCTGTGGGTGTAGTAATTATAGAAGGGGGTCCATGAAGACCAGGGGTGAGTTCCTCTTGCTGAGCTACAATATTGGTGGTCGGAGCAAAATGGATCATTGATCAGCATTGGTATCAATTAGGAAAGGAGCAGGAATTTCCAATCAATGTTTGATCGATATATTAGGAGAAAATCACACAGTAAATGTCCAAATCAAGGGCAGATCAATCCCATATCTCCATCCTATTCCCGGCTTCCATTGCAAGTGCTGGGACTGGATGAGTTCCTGTGATGGAATTAGATCATCCAGCCAAGCCAATCAACATGGCCAATCCATTGGGATATGGAAGGTAAGAAGGGTAAAGATGGCGGTGCCTGTTATGAACAAGGGACAGGTGAGTATCCCCAGGATTCAGTTCTTTAAAGGTGGCTACACATTGGTCGATAGGTGCAGGTGCAACTGTTCTCCAGAACCCCCAGAACCTTGATTAATCCTACAGAACCCTCGGGATCTCAATATCTCTTACAGAACCCTCAGGACCTCAATATCTGTTACAGAGCCCTAATGACCTCGATACCTACTACAGAACCCTCAGAACCTCGATATCTCCAACAGAACCCTAATGGCGTCAATACCTTTACAGAACCCTCAGAACCTTGAAATCTTCTACAGAACCCTTAGGACCTCGATACCTTCTACAAAATGCTCAGAACCTCCATATCTCCTACAGAACCCCCAGGACCTTCATATCTCCTACAGAACCCCCATAAATTTGATATCTCCTACAGAACCATCAGAACCTTGGTATTTCCTACAAAAGCCTCAGAACCTCCATATCTCCTACAGGACCTGCAGAACCTTGATATCTCCTATAGAACCTCTATATCTGCTACAGAACCCTCAGAACCTTAATATTTCCTAGAGAACCCTCAGAACCTCGATATCTCCTACAGTACCCTCAGAACCTCAATATGTTCTACAGAACCCTTAGAACCTCGATATCTCCTACAGAATCTCGATATCTCCTACAGAATCTCGATATCTCCTACAGAACCCTCAGAACCTCAATTTCTCCTACAGAACCCTCAGAACCTCGATATATCCTACAGAACCCTCAGAACCTCGATATCTCCTACAGAACCTGCAGAACCTTGATATCTCCTACAGAACCTCGATATCTCATACAGAACCCTCAGAACCTCAATTTCTCCTACAGAACCATCAGAACCTTGATATCTCCTACAGACCCCTCCTTAATGTAAGAAAGACATAGAGAAGAAGCGGGGTTCTTTGGTTCTGACCAAAGGTGACAAAGCTGCTCCTCCATGGATGCAGTACAGTAAGTGTGTGTTGTGCCCATAGGGCAGGAGATGGTTACTGGCTGGATGAACACATAAATAAAAGATAAATCACATAAAAAAACAAAATGAATGCAGCTGCCACAATTAGGGGCCGGTGAGATGCAGTAAATGAAGTTTTGACACACGTTATGCTTTTCTATCCCATGATTGAGGAATGTGCATGCACCATATAAAAATTAAAATATGGAACAGCAAATCTGAAGATGTGGACTCTACATGAAAAATATTAATGCCAATGATCAAAATGAATTCCAATTATAAACCCTTTCTAAGCTTTGTTCGGTTTCCTGTATTAGTTTTCCCAGCGAAATCCCCTTCTGGAAGTGATCGCATTTCTCCATTGTGGCCAAGCACAGAGAAAATCATGCGGGAAATTTGGAGCCCATTGGGCCCTTGTCTGGGGTTTCCATCTCATTTTAGAGGTGCGCGGATCCCTTTGAAGTCTCTGCTGGGTCCCTCCTGGCTGCTGTACACAGGCCGGCCGATAACGCTATTATGTCATGGGATCATTAGTAAATTGTCATCGGCCATGATTTATTTGCTCAGGGAGGCCCAGGCGATAAAAATAAAAGCAAACGAGGAAACCAAAGTTTGGTTATCTATCAGGGCCGGGCAGATCAAAGGGGAACATTATTTCATAATTCAGAACTTCTGCACTTTGGTCTTGTTTTTACAGATGTGCCGTGCGATTTCATCGCGATAAGGGACCATCAAAGTGACTTTTGTCTTAGGATGATGTGTCATTATTAAAGTGCACCTGTCACTTCCATACACACACATGGAACCAATAATCAGAGGAACAAGAGAATAGCCATTACTATCAATTTCATGTTAGGAGGACATTTATTACAGAATATCCTGCACATTGGTGATCCCTGTCTCTGCAACATCGGCCATAGAATAATAAATGTGCCATTCCCAAGGACTTACATATATTCATTGTTTTTAACTATTTGTAGATCTTAGGCAATGAAAGTACATAGGACGTCTGTAATATTGCCTGTTGTTGTTGCTGCAACCTCCTTACATCTGCCGGCAATCACAGCTCCCAAAATGACAGCCGGATATTGCCACATCAACACAGGGGCTGTAAAAAAAAATGGACCATCTGTAAAATTGCCAACCAATGTTTTGTGGCCTTTTTTTTGGGGAACCCTTGAAATAACTTTCAGGGTCTCAGAGAACCCTTTCTAGAATTATTATATCCACAGATCACGGTATCTTAGTGTGGTGGCCAGTGTGAAGAATTCCTCTTACATTGCATGCCAGTGGGAAGAATGTCACCCTTACAGATAGCCAAAAAGATCATTGGGGTCACTTATAGTGGCCTGAGAGGTGCAAACTGCTCATTGCAACCTCTGGAGGAACTCCGCTTGAGAATTGCTGTTGCTAACAGACAGAGAAATACAATGTAACAATGTAACTTTTGTATCCATGCTGCTCCCTTGTTTTTCAGATCACAGGGAGGACTTTCAACAAACTCATTGTTTTTATGAAACTCTTCTTATGTAACAGGGAATCCTCCAGGTCAATGTGTTTCAATAATGGGAAATGTATTCCCACCAGGGAATGTTGAATTAATTGAATTGTTTTATACATAAAGCCCTTTATTACCCTTTATTTACCTTGCTCACCCCTAACTTACTTTTCTTCTTTTTTAAAGATTTTGTTTATTTTTTTTCCAGGTATTCTTTAAAAAAAAAAAAATAGGAATTGTGTAAATAAACGTTCCCCTTTCACAATTTGTACATTTTTCATGCAATTAGTGAAATCCACCGTGAATTTTGTGTAAATTTGGGTAAATCTTGGATGTAAACATTTATATTTGCAGCCGTGAAACATTATAGACGTTTTCCAAAACTAACATTGATCAAAGAAAACAAAAAGTCATCCTTCTGCAAAAAAATCAGATGAAGACTTTGGCCCTGGTTTATTAAAGCTCTCCAAGATTTAGAAGATAGACTATCATGGGAGAACCTGGGTGATCCAGCAAACCTGAAATAGATCTGGTCCAGGAGTAAAAACATTTGCCAACTATTAGCAAATCATTTTTAAGAAATCCATTCCAGGTATTCTGGATCACCCAGGTTCTCCCATGATAGTCTATCTATTTTGGTCTTGGAGAGATTTTATAAATCAGGTTCATTGTCTGGGGGTTCCAAGGTGGCTGCTTGGAAGATGAAGTTCTGAGATCTGGGTGAGATGTGATAAATATCTTAAAATGTTGCACTGACATATAATTGAATATACAAATCTGATGACAGGTTCACTTTATATTATAATTCTATGACATGGTCCAGGTAAGCATACCTGAGCTCTCCATTCACTCCAGGCAATGGGGGGTTAATAAGGTGCATTAACCCCTGACTTTGGAAACGTTCCCAAATTTTTCAGGGACACCATGGATGTCACCGTCGAGCAGCCGAGTCTCATGTGAAAATATTTCGGAAAGGAATTTAAACCGTTGATATCATTAAGGAATGCTTTTCTTGGCCAGTGCCGAGGTCCAAACAGGCGGAGTACCAAGCTGGCAAAATGTACAGAGGGGCCACGCCTGCCCGCTGTCACAGGGCCCTCTAGGAAGCCATCACATCTGATAAGAGGATAGGGGCGTCTGTCTGTGCCCCCTGGGCCATGAGGTGCAAGGTGTGACATGTGAGTGAATGAAATACACCAGGGGAAGATAAAACCACATAATGCCAGGCTGCTAATGGGGACCTGAAAATGCCAACTGCCTGGATGTCTCTGACTTCATTGCCAGAACAGCCCCCATATTCCTCCAATCACAGAGAAGGATCATTATGGGGGCAGATAGAGCGGATGTATCTGTGATCATCAGGTGGGGGCCCAACATTACCTGCTGCCCCCACCATATGCCAGCTTGGTGCTGTAGAAATAGCAGAATATTAAACTCTGTTCTATAGAATTCTCACAAAGATGGCAGAATATATTGGTATTCATGGGCAGAAATATATATTTAGGACCAATAGTACAGCGCTGCATAATATGTTGGCACTATATAAATCCTGTTTCATAATAATAATAATAATATTAGTCAGACTAAGGTCAGAGAACAAAAAATCATGAGGAGCTGGGCACTGCCATGGGGGTCATGTACCAATGCAGTATGGAGAAGCAGGCATTGATATGGGTGACATACACCAGAGCAGCTGGGCACTTGGTCATGGTAAACATGCAATATTGCAGCATTGGGAGCCATTGCTATGAGAGACGTGCCAATGCACCATGAATATTTGGGCACTGTCATGGGGGACAATTACCAGTACAACATGGGGAGTGTTATGGATGACATGTGCCAATGCACAACATTAAACTGGGCACTGCCATGGAGGGCATGTAATAATGCTCCATGGGCACTGGCTCAGGGTAAAAGTAATACTGTAGCATTGGGAGCCAAGCACTACTATGGAGAATATGCCTCAGGGCACCAGGAAGAACTGGGCACTGCCATAGGGAACACGTATTACTACAACATGGAGAGCCAGGCATTGCCATGAGGAATATGTAATATTGTAGCACTGGGCATCAGGCATTGCTATGAGGGACATGTAGAACTGGGCACTGCCATGGGGACAAGTACCAGTGCAGTATGGGGAGTCATATATTGCAATGCAGAACATGTACCAATGCAGCATGGGCACCCAGACACTGGGAATATGTGCCAAGGCAACCAGGGATCCAGCTGATGCCACAGGGAATATGCACCAGGAATATAAGAGCACCAGTAGTTACCGTGATTCTTGTTTCTTGTTACCCCCAATGTGATTAGGACTCCGGTGCCTAATACCTAAAATAATTGTTATGGTATGGCAGATCCTTATTGCACTGGAGTGCAATAAGGGGCCCCTGGGAGATGGGGACCCTGGAAGATTCATGAACATGAAAGGATCAATACACCAATCCATAGGGATGACCGATCAATTAATCTATCCATTAATTTCATATTCATCTGTATATTTGTTAGTCAGTTGACAACCGACACGTTTCAGGACTGCAATACAAATTCCTCTTCCTCAGGGCTGATATAAACCAGCAGGAGGAATCTGATTGGGTTATAAATTTGGATTCTTGCAGTTACAGTTCTCAGACTTTGGGTTCATTTTACAGAACTCGTCAGACAAAAGGTGAAATAATCCCCCAGAAATGGGAGCCCGGGGTCAGCTGCCTGCTAAGTGATGGATTTAAAATGAACTTTTTTGAGAAAGTTGCAGAGAAAAATCGCAGCGCACGTCATTGTTTTTGCTAAAGGGTCACGAAACGTACTGATAATAACAGTCTGCAAATATTTAACAACTTGGCTTCTTTCTAAGCAAACATTCTGCCGAACGTCAAAAACCCCAGAATTCCAGGACGAGAGGAGCGCTTTACATATTTAATCTGCCTAAAACTTCCCCTTTCCTGGGGTTTCTTAAAGAATTTATGTAAAGCGATAAGAAGATTCAATATCAACATCGTAACGTTCATTTCCTGAAATGTATCAAACATTCCCCACCGATCTATATATAGAAGGTATTGGTTTCTATTGGCCAGTTCCTCGGCACTTTACATGAACTGTTCACATCAATCACAGAATCTCAGATTGTTGGTAAATAATGAATCTTGTACTCCTGACAGTTTTATGACCTCTCTGGATCTGCACAGACGTTTTCTCTCCATGATCACGTCCAATCGGCGGTGCCAATAAATACCAGCTGCTGTTACCAGGCATCGATACATAAACAACATTCACACTAACATTCATACCAGCCAGAACATTCATTTAAAGCCTCAGCAATTCCACGCTTGCCCGAGAACTGACTCTGATAACGTCAGTGTGACCCAAACAAATTCCTCGCTCTGATCCTCACCCCCTGCGTTGCCCAAACTGCCACTGAAAGTCTCTGATCTGCAGAGTTTAATAGGGGCCCCAGCAGTAGTGTGTACTGCATTGTCTTCACTGCCCCGCCCTGGTGGTACTTTCTAGTATGGGGTATCATGTGACTCAATCCCTTCCCTCTCTTTACTGCCCCGCCCATGTGGTACTTTGCAGTGCATGGTGATTGGCTGTCCAGGCTCCTAGTGCTGTCACATGGTTATTGGTAGTGCAGGCTGACATTACCTGGTGCAATGACATATATTATAATTTGAAGTCATTTATCTAGCTAGAGTAAAAATCTCGAATGAAAATGATTTTTAAGAAATGATTCACCTAGTGAAGAAGAGGACGCAGCCCGGGACTCGCATCCATCACTTCTGACACAAAGTTATTATAAAACACTTCGCTTTTCGCTGCCTCTCGATGATTGAGCGATCTGACAAACTTCTCCGTCCATTTATTTTGATTCCAGACGAGCACTTAGCGACAAGAACGGCCCGAATTCTGCCAGGACCGTCCCAGGGCCCAACTCTCCTCTTGTAATGATAACACCTAAATCCCCGGATTGTTGATACAAAGCAGAAAAGGTTACGGAGCGACGAGGGCGAGCGATTTGGCTGATTCCATCAAATCAAACTGGCGGAGGAGAAGGAACACGTTTGAGATGTTTACTCTGGCACTTCGGCTTCTACCTGACATGAAATACATTCGGCTTTGTTCTTCCACGGCTGATGTTATCATTTCATATCCCAAATTAAATCTGCGCGTCAGAGGCGACGGCCGAGACATGGAAAGGTCGCCGGCTTGAACCTGATTGGGATTGCTCCCACCGACTCCCTTAAAGGAGATCTAACCCCCAATGTGATGACATTCCATATATTTTATATTTTATTTAGTGCCAAATTCCTATTAAAATGCATTTATTTTATTGGGAATTAAATGCCCATTCTTTACCCTCCCATTGATGAATCAGTGATTGGTCACATGATCGGTGCCAAGGCATAGGTCACATGACATTCAGGCTGCTTTTAGCCATAGATCATGTGACCAATGACCCTGCATTCCTTATATATTATAATATGCACATTGATTTATCACAGACACCAATACAGGAGATGAATAATACATTTTGTATTTCTATGACAGAACATTTTCATTGCAGAGATGAGATGTTCCCATAATAAAAATACTGAAAGTGGAGGAATTCTCCGGAGATGTTTTACGAAGTGACCCCGCGGCCCAGCTGCCTCTCATTAATGTGCCCGGGGGTGAATCAATACACACGGGGGGAATATCGGCATTTTCTCTAAACAGTATAAACCGAGGTATTTCTGTGCCGCTCCGGTGGAAATCTCCGTCCATATCTAAGAATACCCCA
>NC_092860.1:1276524-1285665 GCF_032062135.1 Pyxicephalus adspersus
AGTGTGTGACTGTGGGGGGACATTAGAGTGTCAGCTCCTCTGTACAGAGACTGATGGGACTGGCTCAGTGTTCTCTGTACAGCACTGTGGTATATGTCAGAGCTATATAAATGTATAATAATAGTGTGTGACTGTGGATTGTCAGCAGCTTTGTACATAGACTGATAAAACTAGCCTAATGTTCTCTGTACAGCACTGCAGTATATGTCAGCGATTGTTGTATATTTTCTTTTCCCTGTAGTAAATCAATGATGCCACTGAATGAGAACGGCGCCACCTTCAGTATGTGCCAGCAAAAGCAGCAAAATGAGTCAGAACTTTGTCATTGCACATGCTAGAATACTGTCATCTGAGATGAATGATCAGGATCAAAAATCAAGCCCTGGGGATATGTTCTGGCAGATCAATGATTGATCAAGCAGAGACCACCGGTGCACATTCCTATGGAGGAGAGGTTGCCATTCACCTGTCTTTTGGGCAATGTCCTGGCCGAGAGTGGAACCTGGGACCCAATGCTGCAAAGGAGTAATGTGTACAAATGCAATTTACAGTTCTGATATCATGACCCCAATGGTGATATCTGGGTACAATGACCCCTGACAAGGTGGGGGGGGGGGGGGGGTATGAAGCAGAAATAGTGGGGGGGGGGGGGGGAAGAGGTGAAAGCAGGAAAAATAGACAAATGTGCAGATCTGAGCAATTCTGACATTGTGATGGCTGGGCGATAGGTCAGAGCAGCGTTCGGTCTTGTGGGGGTCCCAGCAATGGATTTTAAAAGCCAAACCTGATAACTACCAATGAATTTCATGGAATAAAATATAATATGGAAATACTTTGATCACACTGCCTTTGTGAGGTGGAGAAGGAACTTTTTGGCTTTGTTGGTTACAGTTGCCCCGAGGAGCTTCCTCATCCACATTCCAGGGGTGTTTTAGAGGTTAAACAAGAATCATCTCATTAGAATAAGCAGAAGGTGTCACCATTCTTATTATATTCCTCAAGCCCCAGAATGTGTGCGGGCCCCCAATATCTCACAATGCAGGGCCACTGCAGGGAACCAATCATCTTATCAGTGGCCAGGCAAAGATGAGGTCAGCAGTAAACCTTTGCTTTACACCCACCCGGACTAAATGTAAAATTATTGGTGAGGGGGAATATTTTTGGTGCATTTCAAGCCAAAAACATTCTTAGGCTTTACTGCTGAGGATCTGTTGGAGAATTGCCCCTCACTTCCAGGGTTGGTGTCACCCCGTGTGGTGTCACTCCCTCCATGCACATCCAGGACCGCGCTGCGCTGACTGCTGGGACATAACTCTGAGATATGGAAGAGGGAATTAAAGCAAAGGCAAAGACAAGCTGGGGTTTCTGTTGCGGCAATTCAAAAATGATAAAGCAATAAGTTATATGTAGATACAATGAATCAAGAGAATCTTCCAGCACCAACCTAATAGTTTCTACCTCCATTTGGCTGAATACTGGGAGTTGCAATTTGCATGGTGAGGTGCATGTGAAAGTGTCTCAGCACCAATGTTTACCCATTTCCACCAGTCAATGTACCATGGTGCACTTTTAGTGGAGGATTTCCTCTACCCCCAGAAAAGTGTCCCCATTATTACAGAGTTCTGTATGACTCCAGGCCAAAACTTTCGGCCCCTTACTCAACACAAAGTAATTTTTACATGGCTGCAATGTAAATCTCATGTTTTCTTTCTCTGGTTTCTCTTATCTTCCAATAGTCTATATTGATTATTTGGCATCTCAGGTCTAAATGATGAGATTCTTACACTAAGTTTCCCAACTTCTCTCAGCTGCAGCCTTTGCTGGTTGAGTTTGTGGTGCCATACTAATAGGATGGTTTCCAGACAATTTGGGGTGTTCAGAGAGTGACACCTTACTTATCTTATGTAAGAGGATATGGAGAAATTATCCCGCAATCTGTGCCAACTTGATGTCATGACATCAAGTTGGCACAGATTAGGCAAACCCATTATGTCTGATACTATAAACCTTCACCACTTTCATTTCCCAGAGCCCCGAGAATCACCTGTCCAACAATTAAACTATTTTATAAGATAGCCAATATGAATACCTATAGAGGTCTTTACACTCGGGGCCAGTTAGGGTCATTTATATAAACTCCATGGCCTAGAATATGTGAACAATGTTCAAATTAATTAGTTCTGAGGTTTTTAGTGTAGAGTCCTGGTAATTCCTATCATACAAAGACATTGTAGACCATTGTGCTCTTCCAGTTTTGTGGTCACAGTTTGGTGAAGACCCTTTTCTGCTACCCACTTTGCTGCACATTGAAGTTATATTGGGAGTGTGAAGTCTGAGAAGTTTTGTAAAAAACAATATGCAATTTTTATTTGGGGATGTTTGGTACTCAGTGAGGTTTTCAAATAATAAATAAACTCATTGACCTGCTTGTACTTCATTTTCACTTGGCTTTCATTACATACAAAGAGCCACTTACCAATCACTTTGGAGCTCACTGCAGAATAGCTCACAATCCACCAGTATGTTGGCCCTTCACAGGGGTCCCATATTTGACACCACTTGGTTTTTATAGGACGAGATTACCCAACCTCTGTGACCAGGGATGGTATAATGATAGGACAAATTGGGCAATTACCCAGTGCTGCCACCTTCTAAGAAGCCCAGGATAACAGGGGTGCCGGGGGCTGGAATGCTGCATATTAGGGGCCCCTACTTCACTTTTAGCCCAGGGCTCCAATTTATCCAAAACCATCTCTGTCTGTGACATCGCTGACATAAAACACTAATAATACAGAGCTGGATACAGCAGGATACCTTTGTATTAAGAGTAGTCCTAGTAATGAAGACTCGTATGTCCTTATAAGGGCAGTGATGTCACACAGGGGATACCCAGGGAGATGGGGGATACCCAGGGAGATGGGGGCTTCCCCCTAAGCCATAATAAGTGGCTTTAATGTTAATTTTTGGAGGGGGGGGGTTTATTTGGGGCAGTTTCCTTTATATATTTTAGTGATCTGCACTGATATTGGGCACTTTGTAAATTTCAGTCCTTTGTGGTCTGACCTCAGTCCTGAGCCCATCGCTTTTCCGCATGCCGCATCAACCTATCAGGTGTTTCAGTGATCACATGACCACAGCGCTCTTATTTACAATTTACAATCACAAAGCCCATTGTATCTTTCTCCGTCATTTCGTTTCTTTCTGCCAATGGGACGAGGAGGGGTTGGGGATCATTTTGTGAAACATCTGAATCCCATCAATGCGGAAAGGTTGGCGGAATCCCAATTCACTCCGCTATTTCTCCGCAGAACATTTTATTTTCGCACACGTATTGACTAAACCTCTCAAAGCGGCTTTTTAATGACAATACACGCCAAACGTTCAATACAAAAATGCTGCATGTTTTGTAATTTTTAAATATCATCATCATTATTATTCATCGAGAAAAAAGATAGGAAACACGGCCAGCGCGACATTCCAGGGAAAAGTGTTTACAGGACACGCACAAGCAGGAGGTGCAACATGGAGATTAGAGAGGACCTGTCACATGAATGATATTTCGGATATGACACAAAATACATGTTTTGTATCTCTAGTGAAATAAAGGTACAAAATCTCCATGGAAAGGTGAACTGGTAATGAAGCGCTGAAATCAATGGATCATCAATATACAAACCTAAGCCAACAATCCGAAACTATTCCCTTCTTCAATAATATAACAATAATTTGCACAATGATTTCTTACTGAGCTTCATATCGGGGGCTTCACTTCCATAATGTTTGCTTGGTCAGGTTGCAGGCCAGGATATTCAGTCTTCCCATTGTCCCAGCAGGTTTACCCAGCCCCCGCTTCCTGTTACACCTGGAAATTGGAGGATCCAAGCGGAGCAATCCTTTCCCATATCAATGAAGACCTAAAGATTAACACTTAAAGCTGCAACTAAATGCAAAATGCAACACAATGCAGCAATGATATGATTTGACAGAAAAGCTCCATTTGTTATCATTAACCCTTTCGCACCCAGAGGCCATGGATATACACATCAATATGGCAGCATTGGTATTTGTCTATTTCACTAACAATGGCCCTGGTTTGTTAAAGCTCTCCAAAGCTGAAGAGGATACACATTCATCAGTGAACCTGGGTGATCCAAGTAATTTGCTATTTGTTATCCCAGGCCAATTCAATTCCAGGTTTGTTGGATTACTTTAATAAATTTCACTTTAATAAATTTCACTCAGCTAAATATTTTTTATACATTTATTAAAAGTTTCCCTGCTCTGTTTTTTATAGGTTGACAAATTAGCAAAGCCCACACGTATTTTACATTTTCCTTTTCTTATATTATTATATTTAGTAATGTCATTACTCATTACTTTACTTACATTCATTACATTACTTACTAATCTAGCAATCACAGTATTAAAGTGGAACTGAACCCATGAAAGATTTTCTATATTGCAAGAAACATCTAAAGGTGTTAATTGTACCGAGAATTATCATAGATAATGAATCATTTCCTGCAAAATATAGCGATGGTATATCCACATATGTGAGGGTGCCGGGGAACTCTTATTCTGTAGCTGAATATCAGTGCGAGATCTCAGGCACTGCTGCCTCTTGCCAGATCTGCATTGAGATTTGGTGATGCCACCAATGTGCTGATCATTGTTCTCCTTGCTGGAGGATCTGATATGAGGAAGTAAATCCCCGCCTCTACCAAGATGGCTGCCACCAGAGACACATATACATATTAATGAGGAAATTAGCAGCATGGGGACCACAGGGAATTTTGCTGCAAAGTATCCTTTGCCTCCCAATGATGATACCACAGATAAACCTGACTGCCTGAAGACAATATTTCATCACATGGAGCCTCCAGCCTGGCTGAGATCCCTATATCAGAGATTATATATTGATCATGTGATCAGCAATCACTCTGATTGGTTCCTGAATATTGGGCCCCCAGCTGTCAGCCCAGAATAAGACCCAGCAGCTGAGCAGTGTCAGTACGTGGAGGTTTATTAAACATATCTGTGACATGCAGCATCATGATATGGAATAATAACAATCAGATTGTTGGCTGGAAGAGGTTAAAAATCATCCCTGTGCTCCAGAGACTTTGCCTGGGCTGAGATGATGTCCTCAGTGTGCTGCAGGCAGGAAGAAGCATTTCCCCAGTCTCCTCCAGTGATCAGACTGCAACATTTTAACATTGTATCCAGTGATCACAGCCAAGAAATGCATCGGGCCCCAGGATTCGCATGGCGGGGTCACCTCTGATCCTTCACTTTTCTGATATTTGTGTCGTGTGAAGACAAATCATTGATTTATCAGCAATAACAATAAATCTCTCTCTGTAATTGTATGAAATGATTTCACTGACACACAAAGTCACAGAATACAAAATCTCCTTGTATTACCCTTATAGACAAACGCCCCTATTTCAGTTTGCTCTTTGGAGACTGCGGCTTTGTCTCGGTAGAATCGCAGGCGGAGAGCGAATGTCCAGAGACTTCTAACATTCCGGCTCTTATTACTCTGAACAGTGATGGAGATTTTCTTGCTCTTGATGTAATGAGGCAGAATGAGCTGTTAATGCGACGGATCCATCGCATGGAATCATTGCGCTCAGTGTTTAGTCTTCGCATTCGTCATTCACAATCAGATTCATCATTCACAATCAGATTCATCATTCACAAAGCGCTTCTTCAATAAACATCTGGAAAGCCGTTCATTTGTAACATTAGATTGTTATTCCTAAGGAATGTCACCGCATCCACACAGGTGGCTTCTCTCCTGGAAACTCTCCATTTCTATCTCTCAGACCCCAAATTATTTCCAAGGGATCTCTGTTTCCCCATCCCAGGCCGATTCTTCAGATAGGAGATTCGGTAATATACCCGCAGACATAATAAACCTCGGAGGCTCCGTTACCTGATGAGTCCCAGCCTGAGACCCGCAAACTGAGCCCATCAATAACACATTTATAAATAAAGTTTATTTCATTGAAAGTCATTTTACATTTTCATTAATTAGGATGGAGGATCACATGACCCAACCTTTGTCTTCATTCTCAATGTTTAATGATTGGGCTTCCTTACTTCCTGTCCTTGTGACACCCATACAGGAAATGGAGGTGCGGTCACATCAAGGACAGGAAGTTACAGACAATATTACAAACATTTAGCACTTTTCTAAAACAATTTAAAATATTTGTATCCCATTCTGTTCCTATCTTGATATTTAAGCTTCACACAAAGACATAATATTCCCTGGTAACTATCAGCATCATGGAGAAATTTCAGGAGATCCATAGATTTCTGGGTCACATAGGGGAGCTCACATTCACATCCTGAGCCCCTAAAGGCCGGCACCTTTCAGTCTTCACATGGCCTGATATTCTCTTTATAATGGAACAGAGAGCCGATTACTGATTGGGCATCAAAACATTGCTGAGCAAACATTTGCCGCTCATAGTTTGGATTTCATTGGGGTCCTATGGGCAGCAAAGCTTCCTCTGATCTCTTCACCGATCGCACAGCGAAGGTTCTCCAAGTTCTCCATTAATAAACAAAACATTCCGGTAATTTCCCACCAAGCCCCGAGGAGCAGAAGTTTTGTTCCCGCGGGAGGAAAATCTCCAGAGATCCGAGACTCCTCAATGTTCCATTATCAAAGCTTTCCGAAGATCTCCCCCATTAGACTCGACTTTCGGATCTCTTGTTAAAGTTGTAATTGTTGGTGGCAGCAAGAAGAAGACAAAGCTTCCTGGATGAGGGCCAACATTCAAAGCATTGATTAAATCCATCATTTCATTATAAAAGCCTGAGAGGAATGGAAGCTGCTGCCAGCCCTCACTTAGAGATGTTTGTAATAAAATTATGGATATAATGAATGCCGGACGGGGGGCTCGGCACTCTCCGCAGCGTTGGCTGTACCATTCTGCATTGCCACCAGGCCCTCTAGGCCCCCGGTACGGCCAGTGAATGGAACGGTCCAATTCATCTGTCAAACGCGTGGAAGATGAATGAAGATAACCAACCAAGCAACAATGATTAAATGGAAATGTTCTAGATGTTTCCGATAATAAAATGTCATTTGTGTTTAGGACTCGAAGATTGGAGACATCGGCTTTCTCTATCTTCAAAAAGTCAATAGAAATCCAAAAATGAGTTTTGGAAAGAGAAATGTTAGAACGTCTGGTGGGGTTTTATTGCTGCACCCTCGGAGGAATTCTAAAATCAGGCGATTGCTCACATAGAAAATATTTTACTATCAAACCTTCTAATTGGATGAGCAACATTGGGAGTTATTAATTCTTCAAAATTTGGTGATCATCTTTGGCAACATTTTATCATTTTAAAATTAGTAATAAGAAAGAGAAGGTTTTCTGTAAAGGCGCAAAAGTTTAGAAATGTTACAAAAACCTATTGTTACAGATAACCAAAAAGATACAATTTCATTTTACATTTCTAGGTGGGATTTTTAGGACATGATCCTAGACAGAGGACATCTACAGGTTTCGAACAGAGATACAAGATAAGGTAAGGGTGCAAATAGGTATGTGGTTATTGAATTGGGACCCGACGCGTTTTGCCGGTTAGGCTTCCTCAGAGGGTGGGGAGAACCGGTGAATACACAGGTAAAGTATTCAGCTGTCAGTGTAGAATCCAGGTAGGATATTGAGTATACCTTATGAGTGTAGAATCAGTTGGAGGAGAATACAAGTAGTAAATATTAAAGAAGACAGAAAAAGCTGGGGCAAATTTTTTTTTTAACGTGTATTTAAATGTCAAGCACACAAAAGTAAAAAATAAAAGAATGAACAACATTTGCATATTGCATTCCAGCACATTACACTATAGGTAGGTTATTCCCAGTTACAGACTTCCAGGAAATGGTACCTGATATCTATACAAGAACAGATAAATTAGTTACATATGTAAATGAAATTTCTCCAACCCAACGCGTTTCACCGATAGGCTTCCTCGGGGGATGCACTGAGAATGTTACAGTAAAGCAATACAAAAACAAAGAAAATATTTACCTCTCAAATATTGGGTCGGCACCAAAACAATTAAACCTAGGAGAAGGGTGAAGTGTCATTCTGCTCAAAAAAATTGGAGAATACAATAAGTAGAAGGCCAGTCCAGATGTTGAAAGTATTTTTTATTAAGTTTAGTTGCCAAATGAGCCAGGTAATAAAGACAAGACCAGCAGAAGTGATTCAGTATGGGAGCCCAGGATCAGGGGGGCTTTAAAGATGACGAAAACGAGTGTCAGCTCTTTTTTAAATACTAATTAGGGCCAGGGTCACATGATCCTTAAGAAGTCAGGCAGCACTCACCCCGAGTACCTTTAACTTTTATCATTTTAGCCAAATGCACTGAAATCACTGGAGAAGCAATATGAACGTGATTTTTGGGATTTTTAGGGGTTTAAATGTTTTCTGATGGTGATAGAAAGTTCTTAGTATATATTCTGGAATTGTTTTGTCCACAAATTACCTTCAAATGCAATATTAGAAAATAGAAACATTCTTCCCTCACTGCCCCCCAAAAAAGTTAAACTTCTTTATAACCAAATTTTTCAATATGATTTGATGAAGCAGAATGAATTTCCTGGAACTGCTCCCCACTTTCTATTCTCTCCCCACACACGGTTCGATCGTCAAACTGCCGTGTACAGCGTAACTCTCCAAATTGGCACCGTCACAGTGCAGAAGATGGGACACCTTCCAGTCCTTTTATAATAGAAATTAAACTGATATATTGCTATGAAAATCTAGCAGATATTACAACATTCTTCTGCTTTCCTTTCTGCCAGCCAGACGCTGGAGGTCACTCAAATATTCCAACCATCTTATGGGAAAGGCCTGGAGCCTCTCACCCAACATGGAGTCGTCTGCAGACCCCAACAGGTTGATGTTGTGCGGCACTGCTTTGGCTTCGGATCATCCAAACTTTACACAGACTGAACGTGGATAGATAGAAGGAAAGTCATTCCCACTCCCCAGGCAGCCTTATTATAAGATCCATCCTGGGGGCTCCGGGCAGCCCTATTATTGGATCCATCTCAGGGGCTCCGGGCAGCCCTATTATTGGATCCATCTCAGGGGCTCCGGGCAGCCCTATTAT
>NC_092860.1:1285874-1290145 GCF_032062135.1 Pyxicephalus adspersus
GACAAACAGAAGTGGAGAAGGTAAAGGGGGGAGGGGGGGTTGATTGGTGCACAAAAAGTGTGAAGACTTGGTCAGATCTTACACCCGGGGTACACGTCTGAAGATACAAAGGATGATCAGACAGTTACATGATGGGGTCATATCGGAAGTACATGGTGACCCTGAATTCTGGCAAGAAAAGGTGGCATTGTCAGGGGGACTACTTTAATCTCTGTGATAGGTAATACATGGATGGTGACATTGAAGTAATTGTAGCATGAATCCCTAAAATCTCAGTGGCTTTCATTTATATAATACAAGATATTCCGGATATAGGAGTCCTTATTTCGGCAATTCTTGTTAAGGGACAACATAGTTACATAGTAAATCAGGTTAAAAAAAGACATCAAGTTCACTACAGAAATAAAAATATCTCAGATATAAAACCCTATAAGACATAATAGGTTCAGAGGAAGGAAAAAAAACCCCGGGTACAATTTGCTCCAACAGGGAATTCCTTCCTGATCCCATGAGGCAATCGGATGTTCCCTGGATCATTAGTCTCTGTTATCTTTACTTTAAAGCTTTAATCCCCAGCAATGTTCTGTCTCTGCCTTCATTTTGGCTTCCCATGGTTCTATGTTGAACTCCATGGAAGGCCCGCACCTCATAGTGCTGAGAAAGTTGTTAAGAAAACGGATCTGGTGAGCCAAGCCATTGTGGTGCCGGTCGGTGCCAGAATACACACGGAGCGAAGGGCTGATCAACCACCAGCGTGTAATGTGGGCCTGGAATAGCAGAACTTCTCATTACATGGCAGCAACCACATAATAATATCTTCTGTCAGTGAACGCAGAGTAATCTCTCCTTGCCCAGATCAGAGGAAAGCTTCAACTCTGCAGGCTACTGGAAATGTTTTATTATTATAAAAATACTTACAAGCTCACAACTTTTTATATAAAAGTAAAAAACGTTACTATATGGAGATACACTCTCTCCTTACTACAAAACAATATTTGAAAACAAATCTTTGCCACAGTAAACAAACCGAAACAATTTTTCCTGAAACATAACATAATATTTTTTACAAGGTAAGGAAACAGGTTTTAACTTTTTCCCCAATAATGTATGCAGCTTTTCCTAATAAAAATCTAGGGGGGTGGAAAGGGACAGAAACCCAACCCCTTAGAGGGAAGAAAAAGGGCTACACGAGTCGAACACCCCTCCACGCCTTTGTCATGACATCGCATGACATCATGCGCCCATCTCCTCCTCTCAAGGACCGCCACCTTTCTTACCTCACCGAGGGTGTCACTTACCAACACCTTCACAGGGAAGATTTTTTGCCGAATGGACACCTGACACCGTGCACCCCAAGTGAAATAACGGACCACTATGCTGAGTAAAAAAAGTTTTACCAAATCAAAGCCCTGGCGAGACTGGAAGGCCCCATACATCCACTCTGCATAACTCTGCCTGGAGAGGAATGGAATACCCAGAGCACTCCCCACCCTTCTGTAGACTTCTATGTTGAAAGGGCAATGGAGCAGGAAGTGATCCATGGACTCCTCTACCCCTCCACACTCGGGCCTGGGGCACCCACGATCCCCCACAGCCCGGTACTTCAAATTGCCCCTCAAATTGCCGTGGAAGGCAAGCCAAGTCAGGTCTCTGAACCTTAGCGGGACTCGTTCCAGATTCAGCAGGCGCAACCCACCCTTGAGAACCTGACCTGGGCAATCTCCCAAGGCCAATGGCTCGTGACATACCAAGTCCAAGACCCTCCTTCCAAGATCTCTCCTGGGCGAGGATCTCACCTCCTCAGCCGTCACCCGCCATTGCTTAAGCAACTTCAGGCACTGGGCAACATAAGCCGGCAGATTGCCATGACGGACCCTCAGGCTTTTCACCGCCTCACTGTTCACCCAGGACCCCAGAAAAGGACCAAACCATTCTTCAAAAGAGTTAGCCCACCTAGCAGGCCTCCACGCAGACATGCTGGAAAAATTAAATTTAATGAAGAGCAGGGAGAAGAAAACCATCGGGTTGACCATGCCTAAGCCACCCTTCCTCCTAGGTAGGTAAGTCACACTCCTTTTGACCAAATTCAGCCTGTTTCCCCATAACATTTGGAAAAAGCATCTGAACAACCTTGTATAGCAAGATGCAGACTTAGCTAACGTACAAGAAGACTGGTATCAGATAGGTCTTGATAAGGTCAACCCTTTCCCTTATGGAGAGCAGCCAACCTTTCCAGCGTGCTACCTTGTCAGAGGCATCAGACAGCCTGTGTTCCCAATTTCTCAGGCCATAATCGCCTGGGCCAAATGTGATGCCTAGAACTTTTGCTTCTGGACTGGGCGCCGGAAGGGTGTCAGGGAGTTCGAAGCCCCCTTCCTCCTCCCCTAACCAGAGAACTTTACTCTTTTCACTGTTGATCAGCGAACCTGATGCTTCAGCAAACCTGATGCTTCAGCATACTGCCCCACCTCAGAAACCACCACCTCCGCCTCACCAGACTCCGAGATGAGAACAGAAACGTCATCAGCATGGGCCACAACTTTCAAGGGGGGCTCTGTTCCAGGGCTACTGGAGTGCACATTGTGATGTCTGGGAAGGGTCAGGAGATTGGGGACCCAATGTGAGACCTTCAGGAGAAACAATGAACTATTAGGAAACTTTGGGTATAACTCTGTTCATGCTGGCATAATCCAAAGCTGCAACAATGGACCTCCAGAATAGATCACAAATGTTACCATTGCCCCCAGGGACTCCAGGACTAAAATATCTGAGCCTTAGTACTCCATAGAGGTACCACCTCCATAATGGAAGGACTACCATCGCCCTCCAGGGACTCCATAACTAAAATATCCGAGTACCAATCTCCATAGAGGTGCCACCTTCATATTGGGGGCTCCATTCACCTCAAATCTAATTTCCGGAATATATAAATATTATCTATTTATAAGATTATTTTGTATTCTTATCTGGTGAGCTTTGTGCATTCTCTCCAGATTGCTGCATCCATTGCGACACTTTGCAGGAACTTCCTGTAATGGGGACCGGTCGTTGCTGCTCTCTCTCAATGTGCAGGGTGACCGGTCTTGTCTCTGCCCCTCCTGTAATTTTCTGCAAACAGGCTGTAGTGGGTGTGGCTGCTAAGCCCCTCCCACCGCTCTGCTCTCTGCACAAGCTATACACAGAACAGTGACAATATATCCACCACTTTTACAAAGTATTATCAGGGTTTGTAAATGTATTTGGTGCATGAATGCGGATTTATACATCTTATACAACTCTGATTGCCTGATCAACATTGGAAAGTATTGCAGGGCTTTGTTCAGGTCGGAGAGCTTCTTCTCATCCAATACCAATATCATTAATTTTTTTCTCTTGTTCTTAGACTTTTTTTTAATCTTTTTTCCATGCGCCAAAAAATAACGCTCTCCATCGAATAAACTTACAAAACAATTTTACAAAGTGAGTCCCCCCCCTTCCCCGGCATTGTGATTTTCAGTGTTTTTCTGTAAAATGAATTCCCCTTGGAAAGATTACACCTTGTGCAGATTCTGGACAATGTCTCCGGCTGGCCTGATTTATTTTTCATACAAATGCTTTTTTAGCGGCACGCGCTCAGTGACATTTAAAGGAATATTTGGGAGCCATCATGGGATTTAGTGGCAGCTCAGCTGTAAGGAGATCCCTACCGACCCCCAGTGGCTGCAATGTGTATGACACCCATGAAAATAACACTGGGATATAATCCTAATACTAGGGGTTGTCACCAACAAAGGTGATGCTTTATACTGGCCTAATGGGTGAACCGTCCTCGCCATTTAGCAGATATCTGCTAATCACAAGTTTTGCTTTATTATTTACCTTGTTATATTCCCCAGGTCTGGACCCTGCACATGGGCACTGCAAGGAGGGGAGCTCTATATTGATGTCTATGAGGAGAGGACAAATCCATAATATTGGCCATGGTTTTGGAATGGGCTGTCCTGAACCTTCTATATATGTGATGGTGAGGTGTTCACAAACCTTTGATTACTCTATCCATCTCATTGAGAACTTTTGGAAATATTTTAGCAGTGAATGGGTTAATGGTTTCACTTGGTGACATTTCTCCAGTAAACCCCTCCATAGAACATAAAGCCAGAACTGTCCTCACCTCCCCGTCGGCCCCTCTTTAACCCACCGCTGAGAAGTCGCAGTAAAACAAGAGCGGAGAATTTCTGGGATTTCTGTTCCTCCAAGATAAATATACATCACAGGTTATCCTGAGCACTTCA
>NC_092860.1:1291659-1339012 GCF_032062135.1 Pyxicephalus adspersus
TCAATGGAGCGGACCTGAGCTGCGGACACAGAAGGTCCTCATCAGAACTCCACCCGGTAATCATTATCGCCTTTCCAAATTGTTTCTTATTCACACAACCTGGTGGGAGGAATGAGGCCAACATACTGTGGGTACCCCATACATGTTTGTACACCATGCTGCTTGCTGTCACCAACGCACTTCTCAGAGTTCTACAACTACAAGATATGAAAGCAGTTTTGGGTCCTGCACCCCACAAATGTGCCCAACTCTTAGCAGCCTTAACAGGAGCTTAAATCTCCAGTTTCCATTGTTATTGCTTCTCACAAGATCAGAGCTCTCCATTTTAAATTGCAGGCGGTGCTGACCCACCATATAGATACTGGCCCACAATCTTGTGATAGAATCCTTGGAAGCCGAATCTTCCCACAACACCTAAAAGACATTTAATGTGCTCGGTCTGGTGTCAGTGACTTCTACATCTCCGATAAATCTTTGCAGGAACAATTCCACACAATATTGCACTTTGTTGTGCCGGAGACACTTTCTATCTTCTGCAGAGGAATGTATATGCTTATTACATTGTAACTTCCAGTGTTTTAGGTGTTTTGCCCAATTCTGCATGTTTTACAGCATTCCTACATGATATATGTCCTGGCATTGGCCTGGTGAGGAGGTGAAGGATCTCAGAATCTTGTTTTGTGAAAACCAAATCAGTATTTGTAAAGCTGCCACAACCAACAAATACAGCTGCACCATCAGGGCCATCCCGGGGCCAACCTCCCTGTATGCCCAAAGGGGGTATTTAAAAACTAATTCCCTGTCAATTCACTGTAAATTCGCCCATAATTTTCGTTTATACAGATAGCATTACCTATTGGGACAGCTGTGCACTTTGACAAGTGGCCACTAGGTGGCAGAACGAGTCATTGCTTTATTGGGAACTGAAATGAGAGATCCTCAGCTAACTTCAGATGAATTGTTCGAATCTCTCGTTTCAGTTCCTATTAAAGCAATGACTCGTTCTGCCACCTAGTGGCCACTTGTTAAAGTACACCGCTGTCCCAATAGGAAATGCTATCTGTGTAAATGACAATTATGGGCGAATTTACAATGAACTGACAGTGGTATTATTTATAAATAGATCCTATAGTTAATTTTTTTTAATTGCTCAGATATCCTATCCTCCTGCTTGCGTGATTTGCTTTGACCGTCTGCAAAACGCTTAAATGCAAATTATTGAAATTTACCGCAACAGAAATACCAGTTTTAGTGAGACATTATTTAAAGCTCACCGACACTTAATGGGGCATACGAGCTAGAATATATAATGATACTGATGATATAATTTAATGATTCTGGTACAAAGTATACCAACACTCTGCTTAACATTACAACTTTGTCCCATGTAATGACACACAATCTGCACACACAGGCCACCAATCTCCTGCAAATCCATTCCAATTTTGCACCAAAGGTTTCCCACTCCTTAGAAATCCCAGACTTTGGTTTGTTACAGAGTGATGAAGCAATGTTCTGGATTGATGGTGTAATAATACAGATCGGCCACACGATGTCACTGTTGTACTTAGAATCAGTCCAGCTAGAACTGCACCTAGAAGGATTTCCAGGCTCCAACTAGAATGCTATCTTGTCCTATACAGTGCTACATTTTATCTACATTTCTATGAACTGCAGTGTATTGGGCTTCATATTCATGTGTAGTGTAGAGCAGTGTTTCCTGATCTTTTTAACATAGGGGAACCCTTGAAAATACTTTCAGGTCTGCAAGGAACTCCTTCTATAATTATTTTATCTACAGCTCACAGTATATTAGTGTCAGTAGGAAGAATTCCTCTAGCATTGCTGGGCATTGGGAAGAATTTCAACCTTAGAGATAGCCCAAAAAGTCATTGGTGTCACTTAGTCCGACCTGAGAGGTGCAAACTGCTCATTGCTCCAGGAACCCCCAGCAACCTCTGCAGGAACCCTGGTATAGAGATCTGAGGATACTTTTGTAGGACAAGCTTTTATATTTTCATAACTCAGAATAGTTTGGTAGACCCCTAGAACATGAGTCAAGGGCCGGACAACTGTGGTGGAGGTCAGGCTGCAGCAGCCAGAAGCCGGTCACCTCCATCGTTTCCTTCGGGGTTACCTTGCTTTAGATACAGAACACATGCAGGAGGTGGTAGGTTGGGTGATGCAGCCTTCATCTTCCTCCCAGGTGCAGACATAAAAGCCCTATTTAATGTACAGCGCTGCGTAATATGTTGGCGCTATATAAATCCTGTTTAATAATAATAATAAAAAGCCAATTATCTGCAGCAGCTGCTAATGCCCCTTCTCCACCCAACATTGCCCCTCATAATGCTCCACTCATATCTGCTTACACCATACTAAACTAAAATGCAATGCTTTGCTCTTTCCTTAGATATTTTACAATCTAAATGATCATTTCAAGAAAAAAAATGCCAGCCTTGTCTCCGCTTCTAATATTGCAGCAAAAATAAAAAGCTGCTTCCTGTCCAGCCTGACAAACAATATATCTGTTCAATTACATACAAATCTAAAAAAACAAAATGCCTGCATGATCTCCTCTTCTTCATGGTATAAAAATGTAACATTGTTGTTATATATAAAGTAATTCCCATGACATCATAGTCACAGATGTAGCCCCGCCTCCAGAGTCACCCAATAGGAACGCATGTCAGCCAATGTTTGCTCCCCTTGCAGGGTCACATTTTGGTATGCGAGAGACTCCATGCTGATAATCGGAAAGGAAAAAACAGCATTTGGCAATATTGAATTTTTTTTTAATGTAAGATGAGAAATATTTACCAATAGCCAACACCAGGGAGGGTCCTGCAGAATTTTTTTTAGTGTGGAAGCCAAGACACGCTGCAAAAATTGTACTACTGCGAGAATTTTCGGGTACCAGAAGAACATTCACCTTTAGCATATTCTATTTCTAAACAAATGTGTAAAATTTTTATGGAAAGAAATCCCGTCCATTGCCAGCCTGTTAAAAAAAGTGATCCTTGCTCTCTGTGTGGATGGAGTGGTCTCTCTGCAGAGGTCTAACAAACTTTTCAGTGTCAGAGCTCTCCAATCATCAAAGTTTAACGGGGAGCTTTAAGTCTGACTCAGCAGGGGATGTGTCTGATCTCTGCAGAGAGACTACTGATTTAACACTGGAAGCAAAGGCCATTCTGTGCAGCATGCTGACACCAGACAGCACATTCTAATCAGGCTCATGCAAACTATCCATGCAGTGCAGCTGCCTCTTCCTGCAGGAGGTAAATGCTTGTTTACACGTAGCACAAGGAATATTATATACGTCATCCCTCGCAGCTAGAACTCCTTATCTTGGTTCATACACAGCACGTTGTTGGCGGAGTCCTTTACTATCATTACAAGGCTCCTGGCATTGTAGGAAATTACCTGACATCTCAAGGTGACTTATAGAAAAGCTGCAGAGGGCTCATTGTGAGCTGGGATGGATTGAAGCAGAATGGGGCCCTTGGCTAGGAAGCAGCTTGGCCCTCCATATCATCAATTGACATTGCAATGTAAACCTACCTATTAAATGGTCAATTGGTATGGTCCAATAGGACACCGGCAGCATGCAACTCCTTCCTCTCTCCTGCACAGATCAAACCCATTGCACTATTTCTCTGGTGTTCTGCAGGAATGTGAATGTTGTAGGTTGGCCCTCTGGACACGGGGCCCCCAGGCTCGCAGGATCCAGTGCTGATTGGTGCTGCCTGCATGAGCTAGGGAAGATGGCAAGTCTGGTCCACCTAGGCTTAGCCCCCAGAAGTGCAGAAGTTCTAAAAGTTCAGCTTTACCTATCATAATGTTTGAGCCATTTATAGGCTTTTCTGAGATTCTATTCATCTCTATAATTGCTGATCGAGTTCTTGATATTCTGATATGTAAGACCTGATGGTTGTCATCTTCTTTTCCAAAGTCCAAACAAATAACAAAGAGGCAAAGTTACGAGGAGTCACCTGGACAGCAGGAAATGTCTGGTGGGTGTCAGTCCCCACCTAACTCACCCTAAATAAGGAAAATGAGAGAATTGTAAAAATGATCAGAGTATGTTGCTGGAAGCTAAGCAGCTACTAATATACAATCACCACAAGAGAAAGGACGAGAATAAATATGGCGGTGATGATAGCGTTTGTCGGGAAGATGGCAATGTTCACACTTTGTGGTTCATGTTGTGATCTTCATCCAATCATCCCACACACAGAAGGCGGCATGGAGGGGTTCGGTGAATGTGGCGTTGAAGGTGTAAAGATGTCGGATCTGGTCAGATAGCTCATAAAAGGACACCTGGCCACGCTCATAATCCAAAAAGACCTTCAATCGGTGACTGGAGACCTTCTCGGTTAATGAGATTTCTTTTCCGTTATTTATTGCAGAATACAGATTATTATTATATCTCCGGAGACACCAAGATTTCTCATTATCTCCAATCTGAGATTGATCCCCGCTCCTATCGATGGTGGGGTAAGACACACCTATCCTCCAATTCCCAATATCGCTGGTTTCCACCTCCCATGAATGCTGCCCTGAGGAGAAGCAGCCGCTGCTCAGCACTTGTGGATAATACTGAAACCTCAGCGGGTGATAATGTTTTATTTCTGCCCTTGATATGGTTTTTAGATCACCGGATATATCAATGTCCTCACAAGCTGTGTTCACGTCCAGTAAGACTTCCATTGACTTCTGCTGAGGAATTCTTATTTTTATTCCAGCTACAAAATCAGACAAAGCGCCGTATAACGACCGGGAGATCCGAGCGACGTCCAGATCATCGCAGACTTCATCGTCTTCCTTTCTGTGGTCCTTCATGGCGTCCAGGTCTTTCAGCGACTCCGCTTCCTGTAAAACGCTGAAAGGATCGGACATTTTCAGCAGCTTTTCAATCTCCTGCACCTTTGTGGACAGCTCGTCTTTTTCAATCTCCAGCTTCTTGATCAGATGTGAGATGGACTTTGATATCTGCTGCTTGGAAATCTCATTGAGAACTTTCTTCTCCAACTCTTCCAGATCTCTCCGGATGTCTTGAAACAATCTCGTGATTCTTTGAATTTCCCCGGCTTCCGTATCTTCAGCTTTTTTCTTGCGCTCCTCCAATCTCTGGACTTTTCTCCCAATTACTTCTTGCTTTGATGATAGCATTGCATGGACATGTTTCAGCTGGATCTTCTTCTTGTCACAAATCTCTTTCATTGGACTGATTTGGTGTTTCCTGTGTTCTCCATCCAGCCGGCAGGAAATGCAGATATAAGCTGCGTCCTCCATGCAGTAATACTCCAGGATCTTCTTGTGAATGCGGCATTTTCTATTGCTGAAGGAAGTGATGGGTTCGATGAGGACGTGTTCCGGGGATGTGCTGTGAACCCTCAGGTGGTTGTCACACAAGGAACATTCACACAGCAGACAGCTTTTGGCGGCCGGTACTGAAGCGTGAATGCAGTTTGTACATAATATCCGGCTCCCTTTTTGCTGCGGAGTAGCCGAGAGGAAGCGCTGCGCTATGTTACTCAAAGTCGTGTTCTTCCTCAGCGCCGGCCGCACCTGAAACGCCTCTCGGCACTCCGGACAGTTATAGACTCCCAGGCTGTCTTGTGTGTCCAGCATCCGCTCCACACAGACACGGCAGAAGTTGTGTCCACAGATCAATGTGACCGGATCCGTATAGATGTTCAGACAGATGGAACACTCCAACTCATCTCGGACATCTGAGGACGCCATTCCTGCAAGAAGAAATACAAGGTGATTGGGGAACAGAAGGCGGCCATTGCAGCCACTTCATATGGAAGAAATAAAGAAGAAACCGGTCATCCCTTGTAATAGTGATCTGACCCTCATCCTTAGGACAACCCTGCTATGGGGAGCTCTGCAATTCCATATTAATAAAGCTTTGTATGGATATTGGCGTCAGTGTGTTCCTAATGTGTATCAGCTGTTCTAGATTTCATTCCGATTCTCCTGGAATCTCTCAAATTATGAGCCACTTTAAAGAGGACCTGTCACTGATAGATGATGCAAACCAGTCACTCTCGCCATAAGAGCTTACAATCTAATGTCATACACTTTTATCAGCACTGAGCAATCACATGAAGTTGGTGGAGTTAATAGGAGGACCCAGAATCTCAGTGCTGCAAGGCCACTTACCTGTGGGTTGGAGTTACAGTAAGTCCTCCGATGTTTCCCGTGACCACTCCGCACCCCGGGGTTCCCCCTTATGCATTGACGGAGCTGCAGAATCCCTGGAATCAGAAGTCACCGCCAAGGAAGTGAAAAACAGAAATAAAAGTTGCAGCGACAATCAACCCAGACCGGTTCTGTCATTTCACTGCCAGCACAAAGAAAAATAACTGAACACATTCACTTCCTGATCACATTCACCCCGCAGATTCATTATCGGCTGTATGTTCACTACAGAAAAAACTCCACAGAAGACAGAAGATTATATACAGGGCTGGGCAGACATAATACAAATTGCATCCAATCAGTAAATTTGCATTTTAAAGAAGTGATAAACAACTGCAAACAAGAAAAACCAACATGCAACAAATGCTGACATGCAATAAAAAAAGAATTGCAATGCTGTTAAGGGATAAACCAGATACAGCGCAGAAGTCGCCTCTGTGAGGAAACGACGCAGTAAAGAAATGTCGCATCTGCCTGGCTGAACCCTCCAATAACAGCGCAGTTTGTGCTGGTGCCGGTTATAAAGCATGCGCATTCCGCAAAATGAGACAACCAAACCAAATGCAAAAACTTTGTGGTTCTTTATCCGTCACCTTTTAATTTTTGATGCATTTTGTGATCACTCACACCATTGCATTTAAACTTCACTAAAGCGCATGATGGCAGCACCTGCAGCAAGTTTCTATCATAGCGTATGGAGCTGTTTATATCGGGATTAAAAAATGCAACTTGACGCAGGTAAGGTGCAGTTGTTGAAAAAAGTACATTGCATCGAATAAATGGTAAAGGCATGAAAAATTGCAATATGTGTTGTAATTGGTGCGCTGCAGTCTCATGAGGAAAAAAAAAGGAAAACTGCTCTCTGCTTTAAAATTGCATTATTTAGTTGAAGAGACTTTTAGCGCAATAGCTGCGTTTTTTTAAATTCTGCGAAATGCGCTTTGCTGTGGTGCATTTCTTTCATTGACGCAGCAAACAACAGCATAAAATGTGGAATGCTTATTGAAAATGCATCGGGTTAATGCGACGCATCAAGAACAAATGTCAACCCTGCGCACCAGCGCTTGGATTAAAGCTTGTATTGCCGCATAAAAAACGCATTTCCTATCATAGCGCACATAGATTCACACCATAGCAGTTGTGTTTTGTGCGTTTTAAATGCAGTTGTACGTTTTTTATTTTTCTCGCCGGGCACAGAGCTGCAAATCTCAGCTCCCGCGCAGGATGGCGGACGCAGCGCCCACCGATAAGAGGCTGCAATTTATCGAAGATTACGTGCTGAGGGCGCTGAAACTGAAAGCCGACCGCTGGCAGAAATGCGTTTCCAGCGAGGAGAACAAAGCCACCCTGCAGGAGTTTTTGGAGAAGGGGGAGTGCCATGCGCTGGTGGTGTCCCTGAACCCGGCCGGGCTGCTGGTCCCTACGCTGGACCTCCCCGGGTCCATCAAAAACAAAGCCGTGCTATTCGTCAAGAAGAACCCAGGGCCCCTGAGCGCTGACTCCATCAGGAACAGCCTGACGTTCGGGGATCTCTCCTACTCACCCCTGGATCAGCTCTCCGTCCTGGTGGAAGAGGTAAGTGACCACACTTACTGCCAATCCTGCACCGCCCCATCCAATCACAGCCAGGCAATCGGTATGTTTTGGTGCCCTCTGCGTACAATTATCAAGACGAGTGCCTGGCTGTCATGCCCCAGGGTTCAGGTAATGAAGTCAGAATCTGTTCCCCATTGGTGGCCGGCCATACATTGGCCGATGTGATTGTCAGATCAACTTTCTGTTTCGTATTTAAATCTGTTACAAATGTAAAATCGCGATTCGGATTAAATGGGAAGAGACGGGATTCACCCGAAATCTGTGAGGAAATTCAGATTTTTGATCTTTTGATAAATCGTAATAAAGTTATCGCTTTTTTGTGTGTGTTTGGTTGAAAGTGTGGAGTGGTGGAGGCTGCATTTCCTGCAATCCTATTTCTGGGGGATGAAAGAAGATTGGAAATTGATGAGTGTGTGGTCAGACTGAGAATCAACAGATCAGAAATTCATAGGAGAGTGTCAATAGTACAATCCGATTGTACAATCTGCAGGGGATCCATAATACAATCCGATTGTACAATCTGCAGGGGATCCATAATACAATCCGATTGTACAATCTGTAGGGGATTTATAACACAATCTGATTGTATAATACAGGCAGACAATAATTATATCTGATTGTACAATGTATAGGTGATCAATAATACAATCTGATTGTACAATCTCTGATTCATATTATATATTGTGAAGACGTTCCATGTATGGGGCTCATATCTGGTCCAGCTGCTCATTTCACTTTGTAGATATCTATAATTTAGCATTGTTCAATCAGATTGGATTGTGTGTTATCAGCTGCAGGGCTCCATAGAGACCCCATGTAGTATGTTGATTTCTGCATACTGCTTTGGGGTGATCGTGTTGCTCTAATCACATGACCACCTTGGCATGTAACTGATCACATGATGATGCCTACAATAAGGTTGCGGTGATCACATGACCACTGGCATTGCACTGATTGACTGATTGACTCTGATTCACCTTCTGAGTTGATTGTATTGATCTTGGATGAACGAGCGGTTGCCAGTGGCACATAACACATAGCTGTTCCTGATATCCAGCCAATCTATATTGGTCCTGTGATTGGCCTATGTGTGCCCACCATCAGAAGAACTGCCGTTTCCTATTGCAAGAAAATCCGGTCTTTCTCTGTTGGTTTCGGAGGTCATTTTGTGTTTTCAGCACCTCCGAGCTGCTTTGTTATTCCTAAAGTGCAGCTCATTGTCTGGTCGATGATCTGTGAGCCGATCTCAGAGTTGTGCTTCGTTCTATTTCCTGCGGATCTCCTGCAGCCTCTTTGCAGGCATTGACATTGTATAGGGGGAGGGGGGTTCTTGATGGTGACAACGGTGGACCATGCTTGCTTTGTAAAATATCTGTTTGATATCTCATGTGACAACACAGGAGTAGAGATGGGAAACTAGGACAAAGCGTTGTCACCCATCATGAGCATTTTTTATCTCCAGCACTAACAGGGGTCTCCCTAAAATCCCCCAAAAATACACAATGGGGGTTACCCAGTGGCGGCCATTGCCCAATTCCTGGAATTTATTCTTTTCCTGGTTATCATTGCAGCAGAGAAGCTGCCATCCTTCCCCAATATCCCCACTCCCCCTGCATACCTTCCCATACATGGGGGGGGGGGTCTGTCCTTTATTCAGGGGTCCAAGGGTCAGAACCCCAACAATTCCCTTCCTTCCCATAGCCATTTTGCTCTTTCCATCAAAAGCAGAGCTTAAACCTGTAAAATCACCTTATTATTATAAGATCCTCGAGGGCCGTCCAATGTTTGTCCATGAGTCCTGATTGGTTGAAAACAATGCATTGTCCTCAGGTGTCATTCTGCATAGAGATATGTGATTGGCTGATATACAGAGCCACCAATGGACATGTTTTAGGACAGTGAAGAATATGGATCAGCAAATATGTACAAAGACCAGAACTCTCAGGGTAAGGTAGGTGGGAATGTGCTGGGGGCGTTGGGTTAGGTAGGAATGTGGGAAAGGAAAGGTAGTGGGAATTGGGGGGAAATCTAGAGGGTCTGCTGCCCCCTATTCAAGCCCTTGGGATCAGTATGGTAGCCAGTTCCTAGGAGCTCACCAATGGCTGCCATCAGAATATCGCAGCCTCTTGAGGACATTTCCTTCTCTCTGGCTCCTCGGAGTCTCTGGGGTCCGGTTACCATGACCCGTCCTGCTCTGAATCCTCATACAATGGCCCGCCAGCCACCCGGCGCTGAGCTCCATCCCTGACTTCATTACAATAAAAAGCCCCAACAATGCTGGGTATGGTAATGAGGGCATCTAGAGTTACCCCCTGCCATTCACCCCATGACGGGGGAATCTCCTCCCTCTTTCCGAGGCTCTGCAGGGCCACAACCCCTCTGGCCGGGAGGTTAATACAAATCAGCGGATTGAATTTCACTCATTAGGCTCCGGCCCAAACGATCTTCCGATATAAAAGGTTTCTGGGTGGCGTCATAAATTATTTCCTATCACCGGTGGAGTTAAATTGTCCATTCGATATTTGAATGGTTCCAGGTTGTCAGCAGAGCGCGGCGGCCTCAAGTTCCCCCCAAATCAGAGGCCGAATGGGTTATTTACGAAGACGGCCAGGAAACGATGATAGACAAATGTCAGGAGTTGCAGCAACCAATTAAATTATGGCAGAGGAGTCGTGAAAGAGTTGTGATTGGCTGCTGTGGATTTTAGCACATTGCACTTTTTGGTGCCACGAGACAGCCCAGGGCATTATCCAATAGTGCGGATCTCATTCCTAGTCCATTCTCAACCAATCCAAAATCTTCTTGTCTGTGATTGGGTACCACACATTGCTCCCTTCATTTCTTAATGACCAAATCTATTCATGCCTCTGCCATGTTATGTATGATAGGCTTGGCGCTATATGGAGTCTATGCACACCCAACCATCGCACCAATGGGAACTTATTGGATGTTCTGGTCCATAACTCTGGCCTTAATATGCCCACCCATGACCAATCATATAGAGCCGCCCCCATTGCCAATGATATAGAGCCACCCCCATGGCCGATAATATGGAGCCACCACACCACATGGCCATTAACATTGAACTCCCCCCAACCACATAAGCCTCCTTGAGGGCTATAATATGGAATCCTCCCACTTGGCCAGTACCAGGAATCCCCCCGTGTCTATTAATATGAAGTTATTCCCTATTTTCCTTCCTTCGCCAATATTATTGGGTTGCCCCTTTGAGACTTTAAGATCATCTACTCTTTTGAGTTGGCTTCCCACAGCATTTTGAAGGGTGACTGTGGGGATTTGCCCTCATTGGTGGGGTCAGGTACTGATGGTGGGGATTTGCCCCCTATTGGAGGGGTCAGGTACTGATGGTGGGGATTTGCCCTCATTGGTGGGGTCAGGTACTGATGGTGGGTATGCGCCCATATTGGTGGGGTCAGGTGTTGATGGTGGGGATTTTCCCCCTATTGGTGGGGATTTGCCCCTATTGGTGAGGTCAGGTACTAATGGTGGATATTTGCCCCCTATTGGTGAGGTCAGGTACTGATGGGGGGGATTTGTCCCCTATTGGTGAGGTCAGGTACTGATGGGGGGATTTGTCCCCTATTGGTGGGGTCAAGTACTGATGGTGGGGATTTGCCCCCTGTTGGTGAGGTCAAGTGCTGATGGTGGGGATTTGCCCCCTATTGGTGAGGTCAGGTACTGATGGTGGGGATTTGCCCCCTATTGGTGAGGTCAGGTACTGATGTTGGATTAGAAGACCTGGCTCACCATTCCAATTCACCCCAAAAGTGTTCAGTAGGGATGAGGTCAGGGCTCTGTGCAGGACACTAAAGTTTCTCCACTGGTTTTGTACCCCGGGGCACAGTCATTGGGGAACAGAAAGGGTCTTCACCAAACTGTGACCACAAGGCTGGGAGAGCACAATTGTCTACAATGTAATTATTTATTATTACACAGTATTTATATAGCACCGACATATTACTCAGCGCTGCACAAAGCCCATAGTCATGTGACTAGCTGTTCCTTAAAGCAGCTCACAATCTAATGTCCCCCCCCATAGTCATATGTCATTACCACAGTTTTTGGGGGAAGCGAATTAACCCAACTGCATGTTTTTGGGATATGGAAGAAAACCCACACAAACACGGGGAGAACCTGCAAACTCCATGCAGATAGTTCCCTGGCCTAGATTCAAACCTGGGACCTGTGGCTGGAAAGACTGGAGTGCTAACCACTATTATTCACCTTGTGGCTGTCAGAAGGTGCAGAAGGCTGAACACACAATGTACACACACAGAGTCCACACAAAGTCCACACAATGCTGTGTATTCAGCCCGGTGATTGTTTGCCGGCTCAGATTCATACAAGAAGTAAACAGAACCGGTGAGTCAGACACCTTCGCTGCCAGACAAAGGTCCGCCAAGGTTATCAGAAGGTCGCCCTGTGCCGGCGGACCTGTAGACATGAGAAGACATCATCTGATCTGCCATGTCTTGGATGGACCAACCACAAAGCAACCAAAGCAGGTGTTTGGGGCCCGGTGCCTATCCAGGGGCCCAACAACCTTCATCAGGACTAGCATAGGTGCTCACCATTGTGTCACATGACCATGTAGGTTAGTCTTGTAGGCAATTGGTGTATAACGGGGCCATGGCAGATCGGACAATACAATAGGGTCATATAAATGGGGGGAAGCTGCCTGGGACCCCTCTCCTCCTTATATCCTCTCTGACATTTGCAGCCAAACTCCCCTGTTATTCATGGTGACCCCAAGCTACCCCCCAGGGCTTAGATCAGCACCGGCATACAGATTCTCAGTATGGCAGAAGTATGGCAGCTCTTGGGTCACATTGCTGGAGATATCCATTGGTGGAAGCTTCTCTAGCCAATCACAATGAATCATACAGAAAGGGGCCGATACCTGGCAGCCAACCAACCAGTCTGATGCAAAGGATGTCATTAATGAATGGCTGCTCAATGGGGTTCAGAATGGACCTACCTTGCTTGGGGTGGTCACATGGACAGGTAGTTGGTTCTGGTGCTACAACTGTGCGACAGGCCCACCCGGGGAGAGAATGAATGGGGGCAATGGGCTATCATCTACTAACCAATCAAAGTCTCATAAACAAGGCGCTGGCCAGAATAATCCCAGAATGCCGTGCTTTATCTCTGTTGCTTTCCCAGAAGTTTCTGACACCTCCTAGGGCCCATTTATCACATTTAGGTGAATGTACATTCATCCTGCAAAAATCTTCTAACTTTTGGAGAAGAGGAACTTTAACTTAAAGTATAAATGCAAATGACACGCCTCTGCCACGCCCACATTTTGGGGACTGTAAAAAATGATTGGTTAACCTGACATAATTCGGAGCTATATTGAACCATAGCGCCCCCTAGTTGTCATGGAGTGTGCTGAAAAATTAAATTAGATTGATTGGCACCATATCAGTGCTTCATACCATGCAATATGTGAACAATAACTTTGTATTTTGTTTTATCTCACAATAATTTAGGTTGTCTTGCTCTTCCCCAGGGCCCTGGGGCCCTTTCATAGATTTCCCCAGCAACAGAAATGTTTGTTGGTTTGCTGGATCCATGTGAATAGCTGGAGGCTGACCACAAGGAATGAATGGCAGAAAGTTTTGTGTTTGGTGTTGCTGTGGTGATGGTGACCGTGCATTGTCCCCATCGGATCCCCTGCTGAGAACAGAACACAGAAACCCAGCACTGTGACCCCCCCCTCCCCGAACTGACACTGTGCAACACTGGTTACCTCCCTGACCACAGTGCCACCATTATATGCCAATGAGGGGTCTGCACTGTGCACACATTCACCTTACGTTCACCCAGAATTGTGTACATAGAGGCTAACATTCTATAAGTTTGTATGAAGCAGGAAGGGGGGACAGCAATAAAAACCTGGCAGGGGTGCAAACCTTCCATCCAATAATGAACATGTCTGCAAACCTCAAATGGATGCAAAGGTGGACCTGCAGCCTCTGCCATCCACTTCCCTACCCGAACTCCTTCCAGTGTCAGCTGTATGTCATTACTCTAAGCTGACTACCTGATGGTGACAATAGTGAACCCAATCAGTGCTGCTGATCTCCTCTGGCTTTTTCTGCTACTTCATGTCTACCTGCACATTCCTGCTAGCAATGGCTGCTCATCATTGCTCTGCTCTGGCCTATTGATAGTGACAATGGGTGACCCCGCCATGTGACCATGCCGGGTGACTGTGCCAGTGCAATGTGTGTTGGCATGACCCCTTGTAGCCTCAGAAAACAAAACACATGGCAATGGATGAGGTCTGATATGTGCTCACTGGGCCACCAGGTGGCAGCGTCGCTCCAGCTTTGAATTTGGGGGTTTTGCGGGATTTTTTCTTTCCTGCACAAACTTTTAAAGTTAACAAATTGGACGAATTGTCACCATGCTGGGGAATGGGGCGGTGCAGCTGTGCATTGGTTTCTTTTGAGCCGTCCATCTATCCTGAGAGCATATATCATGTATTTGGGTCATCTCATGAATAGAAAATATTCTGAATATATGGCTAATTTATGCAAGATCCATTAAACATATCATCGTAGCAGAGTATTTCAGGAGAGGAGAGTTATAGAGGAAGGAGCAGAGTCCATATAATGATTTTTTTACCCTTCACAGGTTGTGGCCCCAATTTTATCGAATCCTAAAAACCAGCAGAATTGGCCCCAGGTGCTGTCTCAGGATGTTTTGCGTCATGTGAGCTCCCTGAAAAGCAATATCTCCGTTATGGTTGGCCAGGTACGCGGGAAGACTCTGCTCCCCCTCCCGTCCGGCTCAGAGAAGGTGGAGGACATTGAATATGAAAGCGACAAGAAGTAAGTGTCACCAGTGTGTATTGTGTGATAAGTAGGGAGTGATTGGCGGTGCCGCCATATTGGTCTGATATAGAGGGACAATTATTCTCCGGGTTCTATGGGAGAAATTCCTATCTGCTGCATGATAAAGCTTTGATATTTATCACCAGACAAGCTGCTGGTTTGGGAGTCACAGAAATAAACCGTCTTCCTACCCAGCAGGAGCTGAAGTGCAGCCTTGCGGTCTGCTTTATAGATCCATCGATCGGTGTTTTATGCAGATTCTCTTAGAAGAAGCTTTATTGATATGTTGGAAGTCAGATAAAACACACTTAGAATAATAGAATGGTGAGATGGGAAAACCTTTGGTAGAACCTTTGCAGATGGATGATATACAAAATCTGTCCACCCAATAGTTATATATTGGATGTGGGTGGATCCTCAGGCTGAATCTGCCACATGGTGAGACCCGTCTGAGATGGATGGATTACCCCTTTAACATTGGGTTTTACCAATGGTGACAACACTGGGCCATGTCTGCTTAATGTGTTTAAGGTTAAGGCTGCTTGTAGTCTTGAGCAGAAGCCCAAGTGACGGTGACAACACAACTAGGACACAGAGTGTTGTCACCCTATAACCATATCTACCTGAACAAGGAGGTTCCTCTGGGGTTATTTTAATGAATGCTGCAGGTTGTAAACTGACTTTTCTATCATTAAAGATTATGGAAGAAAGGGATAGGAACTGTCTTAAAATAACGTTAGACTTTAATAATGACATATGACTATGGTAGGGAAATTAGATTGTAAGCTCCTTTGAGGGACAGCTAGGGACATGACTTTGTACTTTTTACAGCGCTGCATAATATGTTGGCGCTATCTAAATACTGTGTAATAATAATATAGGATCTGATGTTGGAGACGGTGGATGTATTTTATTGAGAGCATTGTGAGGTCTATTATTATTGGGCGCAGGGGTTGAGGCTGGATGAGGGCCAGCAGAGGGTCCAGACACCGGGCCGACATCAGCTGGTAAAATGCTGCAGTCGGTGGGCAACTCCTTATTAATGACCATGGGAGGGGTGGGCAACTCTATATAAATGCAAAAGGGGAAGTGGGCAGCACCATATAAATAGATGGCCATGGGGACTGGGCAACTCCATAATAATGGCCACGGGGGAGTGGGCAACACCATATTATTGACCATGGGGAGAAGGGTTGGCATCTCCATATTGTGGCCATAGTGTTATAATAATCCAAAAAGCTCATCTGATTGTGATTGGTTGGATGTCCACAGACTTTTAGCCATGCAATAAATTTTATGGCTGCTTATAGATGTTAATATATTGGATTTATAAAGAGATAAAATAGCCCAAAAATCGGATTTCATTTATTCTTTGTTTGTCGTTCATTGTAGGCACGAGTTTACCTGAACCCAGAAGACCTGCTGAAGGGGGAGGTAGAGGAGAGTCTCTCCAGAGTCCAAGAGGTCCTGTCTACACGGTGGGGGTCAAGAATTGCTCAATGATCAGTTTTTCCTTCTGTAACAACTGGGAAAAAGGGAAATGGTGGGAAAACCAACACAAAATATATTTCATATCTAGAGTAAATGATTATCCTTCCCCAAAATCTTCTGGATCCTGTTCCACTTTGAATCATTACATTGTGAGTGCAGGGCGTTCTGGTGACCCCACTTTGGTCTGCCCAAGTTAATCTGCACTCACAGTGTGTCCTCAGTCACGGGAGTTGAAGCATGTTGAGTTTATTTAACCTTGAAGAGTGAGGACATCTTCTGGCAAAGAAGTGGTACTGCAGGGGACAGCTCCATCAAGTATTGCACAGCTGCTTTTAGATTTTATTTCTTCTTTTGGGCTTTTTGATATGAGCTAGAATTTACTTACCTGAAATCAGAATTTTTAAGCCATTGACCAAAATTGTGATCATTTAGTCACATGGGGGCGGCAGGATGATCCCTGCATGAAAAGCACCTGCCATTGGCCTGATCCCATTAGGTGGTTTATCTTATGCCAGTTTTGGGTAGACTTGTAAAGTGAACCTGTCATAGATCTTGGTGATTTACATTGAGCAAAACTTAAACAAATCCAAAAATCATGCAGCTAAAGTTTTATCCCAATCTTGCTTTTTCTTTAAAGTTTAGCTTTCCCCTCCCTCCTCTGCTATCTGAGCCTCCCCATTGGTCCCTGGATATAATGGGCAGCTTGATGAAGGAATGAGAAGGCTCTGGAGTTGGCATGGCCAATCATGTTTTAGAGAAGTTTTTTGACTCCAGCTGCCAATATCTCCAGAATATTCATTATAACTCAGGGTTTGAATACGAATAATCTCTTCTTATTACTTTTCTTATCACAAGTTGAGCTGTTTGGCTTTGTGAGTGGTTCACTTTAAATGTGTTTCATATTGCAGAGTAATGGTTCAGTACGTTTCCAGTTAGTGTTTTGTTTTATTCCCTTTCCTCCCTCGTTCTGCTGCCTGTCAGTAGCGGGAGTGAGTCTCTTCTTGCAGTTAAAATAATGGAAAGTGTTAGCGGGAACATTCTGCTCCCTCGCTGGAACACCGGTGGAATACAAAACTTTATCGATCTTTCGTCTCTCTCCCATAACCCTTTCCTGTCCTCTGGACTTTCCGCAGATATCAGAAAACAAAGAGGGAGATGTATCTGAGGGCAAACCCAGGTATGTGATCAGCTGGCCCAGACTGGGAGACAGGCCACACAGGCAAAAACCTAGCAAGGCAGATTACTACGCAGCAACCTTTTAGCCATTTATTGTATATTTCCTGTGCAGGAAAAATATGAGAAGTCTGAGGTACTTTCTGTTTTGATGTGACACTTTGCTCAGGTACGGTCTACTTAATGGCCTGGGGACATCAATCATTTTGTATCATCATGCAGGGAGTGCAGGGTGTTGTGGGGACACTTCTTTGGTGTGTCAATGGCATTCTGCACTCACAGTATGTCCTCAGTCTTGGGGGTAGAATGGTGCGGAGTTTATTCAACCATGAACACTGGGGACATCTATTGGCAATGAAGGGATACTGCAGGGGACAGCTTTTGCAATTGCTCAAAAGTGTTATGATGTTACCCATTGCTCAGGCATAGTCTGTCATTGTCACCATCAGGAAGACGGTCCAATTGTTCTCATGGTTTTATAGAATTTATGTCCTTCCTGCACGTAACAATGATGTCCTCTCACCTCTGTATTTTTTCCACTCTAATCGTTCTAATTGTTGTTTTGTCTCCATAGAATTTGTTGCTTACAGCACTGGATATGATGAAACTAGAGAAAATCGAGTTTGGAGGGAATAAGGGGAATGTTTTGAGCCAGACCGTGGCGGATATGTACGTGGAATTTCAGGAAACCTACAAAGTGTTCTCAGAGAGGACCTACGACTGCCTGGACATGGAGAACAAGGTGGGAATAAAAATGACAGGTCTGATCACATGACTAATGGGACATCGGGACACAATCCCTATGATGGTGAATGGTGGGGCTCATGGTCCATGATGGAACCTCTCTGCATCACCCTTCCCTTTCCTTTAAGGGCAAGAGAAGGATCCGTAACGTTATTATAACATTATTAGGGGTATTATATATTTATTATATATTTGTACACTTAGTCTTATAGTCACCAGTCACAACTCCTTGCTGATCTCCGTTGGGTGCCGTCCAGCCACCACTGCCAATGGGCAACTTCTTCTGCACCTGCACAGAGAAATCTTCATTCCTCTCTTCAACGAATGGCATCTCCAAATAAATGACTGGGATTTGTCTGCACATTAGCAGGACAATAAGCTGCCCCAGTTGGGGAGATTTTATGACTCCCAGCAGGGATCTGCCCAGATCAAAAACAGGGGAGTAGGACTTTGGGTGGGGGGGGGTAAGTTATAGGGCAGAGGTGTCCAACCCTTGTTCTTGAGGGTCACATACTGGCCGGGGTTTTCATGAGCAAAGTCATTTTCTGACCCTTACTAAAAATGTGCACAGATTCTGGCCCTCAAGGACTGGAGTTGGTCAGTACCCATATAGGTCTTTTATACAAAAGTTCCGTTAACCTTAAACCAAATTCTCCTAAATCCCCATTTCGAGTACATGCATAGGATCTATAAAAACTATTTGTAATTCAGATTACCCCGACTTGTGATCCAGACCCCCGCCAGGCTGTGTAGCTCGGCCAGTTAATAATAATATTATTAATAATGACTCGGTATGATCAGATCTGTGAAACAGTTCCATCAAACACTAAGGTTGGGCAGTTAGTTCATAATTGAGTCAGTGAGAAGATTTTTACTTCTTTCTAAAAAGAACTGAATCGAAGGCTCTGAATTTAGGATTATTCTTAAATAGAAATAAAGTCAGAGTTTCAGTGGCTTCGGGTAATTTTCAAGCATTCTGGAACCTATTGGGGCATCATAACCCAAGAGAGAGGAGAAAGAAAGTCCAAAACCTTTAAACCAAGGAAAAGCAAGCCAAAGAATACACCTCCTCAAAGCTAACAAACAGTCTGCCTATTCTTTTCCATCGTTACCACCTTAACATTTCCCCACATCTTTTTTTTGAAGAACAAAAATATATAAATTAAAAGATCCCTCAAAACCCATGTTTTAAAACTCACCTATCCATCTTCTTCTGTCTCCTAAACCCTCACTACTTACCCACTACTACATATCTCCCCTCCTAATGTGTGATACTTCCCCCACCTCCTAGATTGTAAGCTCTTCGCGGCAGGGTCTCCTCCTCCTCCTGTGTCACTGCCTGTATTAGTCTGTCATTTCCAACCCATATTTATTGTACAGCGCTGTGTAATATGTTTACGCTATATAAATAATAATAAATAATATTAATTAATAATAAGAATAAAAAATATGTTTATTGCGTTTAACAAAGCAAACGATCAAACAGTAACAATCGTTCATAATACAAAGAAAGAGGGGAAAGAACAGGGACAGGGAAGAAAAAATGAAAGGTAAGGGAGGGTCAAGGTGGGCAGGGCAAAAAAATTTAAAAATAGGAGGCTGGCGAGGAAAATTGGAACAAAAACCTAAAGTTCATTCTGTAACAAGCACTGGTTATTAAAGAAAGTGGCAGGAACCTGTCTACCCAGACGGAGGTAAACTTGGATATGGTGTCATGGAATGATAAAATTATTATTGGATATGGCGTTGTAAAGTTGAGAAGTCTATATTGGGTTCCAGGACTAAGCAATGGACATGGTTTAGATTTCTCATCCCTAATCCTTGTCACCTGTTGAAAGGAGACTTCATCTATCCATGTCCAATGGTGATCTTGTTCCCCTTACAAGGTTCCTAAGGTGAACAAACATGGGGAATGTCCATATTGTGCAGATCGGACATATAGTCCACTATAGCAGCTGCTGGACATTGTGGTCAAGTTCAGATCTGAAAAGTTTTGTATTTTATTCTCTTACTGACCCCATTGTTTCTCATCATTAGGAGTTTGAAAAAGACGTCTCAGATTTCCAGCTGAGTGTGCAGGACATGGACAGACGTTTGGGCACCCTGTTCTGTCTAGCATTCGGTGACACCTCGGGCCTGGAGCACACCTTTAGGGTATGTAACACTTCCTGGAGGAAAGACATATATAATCATGTAGCAGATGTCATATAAATGTCTCCATGGACTGTAATTCTACATGAGCAGCCTTGGTATCAAACCTGAAATTATCAGCAGGTTGGACATTTAGATCTGCAATGATTACCCCACCTGTAGGAGGGACAACTTTATAGGCCCCTTTAAACTTTAGTGTGTGTTTTTGCTGTTTCTTTGACATGTCAAAATGTATTGCATTGCATTTGCCCATTTGCCCATACCTGGGGATTATAAAGTAAAGATAACAGAGGCTGTAGATCCAGGGAACATCTGATATCCTCATGGAATCAGGAAGGATTTTTTTTCCCATTGGAGCAAATTGTACCAGGATCGTTTTTTGCCTTCCTCAGGATTATCTGTGTCCATAGGGTTTATATCTGGATGTTTATTTCCCTAGTGGATGAACTTGATGGACTTTTTTCAACCCGAATAACTATGTAACTGTGACAGTGTTAAATATGTCAGTTTTTTTGCCTATTGGGGAGAGCTCCCTTCACTTTCTATTTCAGACACACAACAGGAATTGAAAATAAATCTCTTCGAAGTGAGAGAAAACCCCCCATTTAGACAGTTGTCACCAGAACATTTACCTTCATTGGAAGATTTCACCTCATTTCCTGATTTGGAGACAATTGCAATATTTCAAATTTGCCATCACTTCCTTTCCCAGTGACATCAGGAGAAATAGATAGCGAAGACTTACTTAATAAATAATAAAGGTTATTTAGAAAAGAATTATCAATTTTCTTAGATTTAAGTATCCACTCTTCCTTCCTCCTTGTGGAGTGTCAGATGTTGTGTCACCACATGCAGTGTTCCACAAAGCCATTTCAGCAATATTTAGCAAAGTTTTACTTGATTTGTCCATTGGTAGTGTCGGTAGTGGTGCACTCTGAGTTGATATAATTAAGGATGAACTTTCTTTTTGCAGGTGCATGGAGTCCGTTGAAGGGAAAAGAATGATGATGAAGTATGAGGAGATGATGGCTCTGCTCGACAAGTAAGATCTATAATTTTAATATTCATTTTACACAGTATTTATATAATGCCATCATATTAGGCAGCGCTGTACAAAGTCCACAGTCACGTCACTAGCTGTCCTTCAAAGGAGCTCACAATCTAATGTCCCTACCTCAGACATATATCATTATTACAGTCTAAGGTCAATTTTAGGCGGTAACCAATTAACCTAACTGCATGTTTTTGGAATGTGAAAGGAAACTGGAGTAGCCATAGGTAACTCACGCAAACAAGGGGAGACCCTGCTAACTCCATGCAGAATTCTCCTGGCCGAGATTCGAACCTGGGGCATAGCGCTGAAAAGGTTGGAGTGCTAACCTCTGAGCCACCGTGCTGCTTTTCTTCAAGCAGCACTGAAGTTTACTACTTTTTTTTTTAAATTGCAAGCAGGAAGCTTTTTTTTATGGAGGAGACAAACTACATTTTTTCGGCATTTTAACACTTCCACTCTTTTCCTCACAAGTTTCTTTTAAATGCATGCTGAGGTGTTCATGCAACTCTAACTGAAAGTTCCCTGCAAAAGAAGACCCTGAATCCCCCCTCTCTAAGAGTGGCTAGTTTACAGCTCAAGGTCTTGGATAGCTGCACCCAAGAGCATTGTTGTCCCAGCTTCTGGGTCACTACAGAAGGCAATTTAGGGATCAATAGGAGGAACCACTGAGTGCAGTGGGGGTCCTAAAGTGTGTCAGATGTAAAGATTCTGCAGCACTTGAAGATGTTGGGGTTTGAACTCTAGAGGGGATATCTGTGTACCTGTTGGGGAGAGTTCCTATCACATCCCGTGTAGTTATGCAGATAGCAAGTGTTATAAAGAAACAATATTATCAATTTTCCCAGCAGGGACACAGATCTTTACAAAACCAAGAAAAATTTAATGGCTTGAGTTCCACTTTAGTTTACAGAGCAGTGCGAACCCTCCTCCACTAACATACACACAAGTGTAGAACATCTCTGATAGTAGGGGGCCCTTACTTCACATTATCTGGAATCGATAGTATGATCAGTTTTGAACAAAGTGAAGAGCAGTGTATACCCCCCATATTCATATCACCCCTGAATGCTCTGACAGCGGGGCGACTGAGGAACATTACCAGGAATCAGTAACATGATCGGCCTTTTAGAGACTGAAGAGCAATGTGACCCCCCTACCCTCCCCAACCTGAGAGCTAGATGAAGGGCTATTAATACCCATTATCAGGAATCAATCCTATGATCAGCTTTGTATGGCCCAGGAAACACACACAGACACGCCTGACCATTCAGTGCGGAGACTTTACATGCACATTTTCTGAGGTCAGGTTGGACACGTGTGTCACCCAAAACATGATAAAGCAATGGCTGTCATGTTCTTGGTATCTTTATAGCCCAAACTTCTGCACATCAATGTTCTTTGCAGAGATGTCGGGGTACACACAGCAGGCATGTTTGGTGTACATGGCTCCGGCACACACAGGCTCTCTTCCAGCGTCTGACCACAAAGAGCAGTTTATCAGCTTTAATTGGAAGGCTACAAAGGCCCGGACTGTCTCCAGAGACGTATGTGAAGTCAAAGACATAAAATAAGAGCTTCTTGTTAATTGGGCTCTGAGCACAGGAATGGAAATTCTTAATTACATCTCCAGATCAATGCAGATGCAGAATTCCAATAGTCGGCATTTGTGGGGCCAAAAATTCTCCTTATCAAAAAGTCCATAATCCCACCTAGGGGTACCATAAATATGGACGCTTGTAGGCAGGATAACTGTCTCGATACCCCCACGCGTTTCGCATTTCCTGGGCTTCCTCAGGGTAATAAGGGACTGTTTGTGCTAAATTGTGTCCCAGATTTGGGGTTATAATTCCTCTTACAACAAGCGAGGACTTTTCAGTGGCTGCTGGATTTGGCTGTCAAGCAAATCCAGCAACCTCAGTTGTTAGTCTGCTTTAGCTGCTCCACCAAGCACCCCAAATCTTTGATTAAAAAGCAACCATTCTCTTTGTACCACTGATATAGACCTTGAAACATCCCTGCTTGTTGTAAAGTAAATTATAACCCCAATCTGTGACACAATCTAGCACATACAGTCTCCCTGGAGGATGCCTAGGACAGGTGAAACGGGTCATACCGACCTCAGAGCAGAGATCTTAAAAAGTCTAAAATTATAAGAAAGTATCATAGCAGAAATTCATAAAGGAGACCTCCTAAACCATCAGAGCTTTAGATGATCTCCTTTAAATTGCGTGGTAAAGGGGAAGGAGGTGGTTTGAGTTGTTGGGCTTTGAACAGCAAATGGAAGGGATAAGCAGCACCATCATTGGGAAAACTCAGGGGTGTCAAAAATTTTGCAGTCTCTGAGACTCTATTATAGGTTGGTTGTGCCGGTGCTGACTGCCAAGCCAATTGCCCCATCCCCTACCACTCCCACACCAGTGCCCCTTCCTTATACTCTGCCCATGTTGCACAATGGCTCAGTGGTTAGCACACTCCCCTTTGCAGCGCTGGGTCCCAGGTTTGAATCTTGACCAGGACACTATCTGCATGGAGTTTGCAGGTTCTCCCTGCGTTTGTGTAGGTTTCCTCTCACATTCCAAAAATATGCATAATTGGCTTCCCCCCAACATTGACTGTAGACTGTGGTAATGACATATGACTTTGGTAGGGACGTTAGATTGTGAGCTCCTTTAGGGACAGCTAGTGATATGACTATGGACTTTGTACAGCGCTGCATAATATGTTGGCGCTATATAAATACTGTGTAATAATAACAATAATACAGAATGGGCGCCCACACCCCTGTTCCTTATATTTCATTATCTTCCAATATTGGAACAAAGTGATTGTGACAATACTGGACACAATTAGAATAAGCCGTCTCTTTAGAATTTTTCAAACCATTCGCAGGTTCTATCAGACTGATAGAAATTTCTTTCTTACAACACATCACTTAGATAAGACTTTACATGGGAGGAATCCCACAAATATTTTGCAATGAAAGGAATTCTGCATGGAGTACTCACAAGTAATTCCTTCTGAATGGGGCAATTCCAGATCATTACTTACTTCTCCATTGTACAAGATTACACTTATTGATATTTTCATTGAATAAACAATTGGAAAGGCTAATTCTCCCCTTTACTGTATCTGTAGGCTAAACAAGGCTTGAATAAAGATCTTATATTTGCCAATTTTGCTGAAAAAGTTAATGATTCCATGGGATGTTCGTACTTTTCCCATTAATGTATATGCGATTTTAGCCCGCTAATGCTTGATTAGATTTGATCCATTCAGACGATGGAGGTGAGATTGACAATTTACACTTAATGGCAGCTAATTTTCTGGCACATTGACTTTTGCTATTACCCAATCAGAAGCTTGTGCACACCTAACCATCACACCTAGATACCCTTGTTGGACATCCATTCTAGAACCATGTGTCATAATCATGGAGAGTTGTCCAAGCCCCACTTGTGGCTTTAATGGAAGCTTTCCATTAGATTTTAGAATGTGTCTTGTTCATTTGTACCCATACAGTCAAAATGGCATTTGTAAGGTCAAGTACTAATGGTGGGGATTTGCACCCATTGGGGAAGTCAGGTACTGATGATGAAGATTTGCCCCCATTGGTGAGGTCAGGTACTGATGGTGGGGATTTGCCCCTATTGGTAAGGTCAGGTACTGATGGTGGGAATTTGCCCCCTATTGGTGAGGTCAGATACTGATGGTGGGGATTTGCCTCCTATTGGTGAGGTCAGGTGCTGATGTTGGATGAGAAGACCTGGCTCACCATTCCAATTCATCCCAAAGGTGTTTAGTAGGATGATTTCAGGGCTCTCTGCAGGACACTTGAGTTCCTCCACACCATACTGGTGACCCAATGTCTTTTTGGAGCTGGCTTTGTACCCCAGGGCACAGTCATGGGGGGAACCGAAAAGACTCTTCACCAAACTGTGACCACAAGGCTGGAAGATTACCATTGCCTGCAATGTATTTTTGTGAGGGAGGATTACCAAGACCCCTCACTGGGGACACCTGAACCCCATAGTTTGGAGACGTGTCCTCTATACATCTGGCCATATAGAAAGGTGTGATGGTCATGTAAGAAGACCTGGCTCACCATTCCAATTCATCCCAAAGGTGTTTAGTAGGGTTGAGGTCAGGGCTCTGTGCAGGACACTCGACTTCCTCCACACCAAACTGGTGACCCCATGTCTTTATGGAGCTGGCTTTGTACCCCGGGGCACAGTCATGGGAGAACAGAAAATAATCTTCACCAAACTGTGACCACAAGGGTGAGAGAGCAGAATTGTCTGCAATTTAATTTTTTATGCTAATGTTTGTTAATGAAGATTGCAAAGCTTTGTTCTTGATGTGTTGCACTTGACTTTGCATTGTAATTTTTACCAAGCGCACATCATCGATGTGGTGGTCAGGTATTCACAAACTTTTGGTCACGCGGTCAACTTGTCAGCAGCTTTGCCACAAATTCACCTCTAGAGCATCATCCATATAGTGAAATATGTGCCCCAGGAGAGCAAACACTACAGTATCAATTTATTCTTTTGTGTTTCTCTGACACATTTTCTTTTTTTATGTCCTTGTCACTGCCTATGAAATTGAACTGAAATCACAAACAATATCTTCCTTCCAAGCTACCAATATGATAGATCACTGAAGTGAGATGTGAAAACCTAATGCAGCCACAGCATCGAATGACTGATAAGCTCCCAAAAATGATGTATTTGTTTTTGGGAGTTTAGTTTGGGTTTATACTAAAATGTTCTTCTTATAACAAGGTATTGTCAGATGAATAAATATTGGTTATTGGTTCTGTTACAGCTGGTTTCTGTGCTCCGCGAAGTGAAATATCTCCGAACACTCCGCATGGAGACCATTCCTAGAGAAGCCGAAAACATCTTCTCATCAAAAGAGTCCTACAGACAATATTCTGCCAACCTGGAGCTCACTGCCAACTGGTACAACAAGGTGATCAGCACCATCCTGGAGGTGGAGTTCCCCCTGGTAGAGGGACAGCTGAAGGACATTGATGTACGTCTAAAGCCTGCAGAAGAAACGTTAAACTGGAAAGAAAATGGTACGGACTGGTCTTAGAATGTATAGATCTTTGTAAAACAGGTATAGCATCCAGTGTGTAGGGGAACAAATCAGAAAGTCATCTCTTAACTGGAAAAATTTTCTTTAATGAATGATTTTATTGAGCTTGTACCCTTTGCACTCCCATTGCTGCTTCTGTTGTCGACTTTTAAAGAAATATTTGTAGGTTGTAGATCTTACAGAATGCCTCAGACCCTCCACAATGGTGGAAACTCAAAACAATGATGTCACAATGTAGCCCTGATGTCACAATGTAGCCCTGATGTCACACTGTAGTCCTGATGTCACAATGTAGTCTTCTGCTCATTGAGACAATCCCTAGGGAAGAAAGACCTCCTGGCATTTTTGTTCTTTCCTCCAATATGGTATTTAGAAGTGTATTAGGTTTTCTAAAATAGACCAATACTGCTGGTCACCCGCTACCTGCCTAAAAGGAAGATCACTGTCCTGGTAGAGCTGCTGATTGGCACGTTCCCTACAACACGATTGGCCTACAACACATTTCAGGGATTATGGTGACCAGACTGTATTCCTATATTCCACTTGCAGGAGTTACCTTTTAGGAGTTGTTCTAATGAACATATTCTAAAGTCAAATTTATTCCACTGCATTTAATACTGTAATGCATTCAGGTTCCATATACCTTGTTCTTTGATTCCAAAGTTCGGCAGCAGTAGTTAAATTACCCTGTGCTTGCAGCACCTTGGAGAGTCCGACCTCTTCTTTTACACACAAGCAGTCTGATATGAAGCCAATCATGCTGCTCAAATCAACAGAAATCTAGCGCCCCGGAATGGGGCTGTTGATTGGAGTAATGTGCAGGGGGGTTGTCAGACCACTGGATATCCAGGCCATCTTATAATTCCAGGTCCTTGAATAAGTAATATTAGTTTATCACATTTCCCTGGCCTTGTTCTAGTAATGTTGAAGACATCCTAAATCTTCTGTTGGGCAAGCTTTAAAAAGCCCTGATTTATTAAAGCTCTCCAAGGCTGGAGAGAATCAGTAAAGCTGGGTGATCCAGCAAACATGGAATGCATCTGGTCCAGCATTGAAAACATTTGCTAACAAGTAGCAAATGACTTTTATGAAATCCATTGCAGGTTTGCTGGATCACCTAACTTCACTGTTGAAAGTGTATTCTCTCCAGCCTTGGAGAGCCTTAATAAATCAGGGACATAGTGTGTAAGAGCAGTGGTTTGACTCTCTATGGTGCTGAAATTAATAAAGAGAATAAGAAAGGCAGCAGGGGTTTTGTTGGAAAATGTAAGAAATTGTATTGATATCACATATAGTGAAAGAACAACAAGTGTCACATATAATTACATGTAAAACGTACTGGTGATCCCAGTTCCACTTAGCTTTGTGTAAAGCCTGTTGGGATATCTAGGCGTACAAAATTTCTAGAATTTGCACTTAATTGAAGGTTCCATAAAGTTTTTTATCCAAGGAGAAAAAGTGTCAAGAAAATCCTGACGCGTTTCATCCACTTGGGCTTCCTCGGGGGAGAATATGAGACATAAATAAATTGCTGATGAAAATATATTTCAAAGAGACCAGTTACATATCTAAATATATATAAGCATTTTCAACCAAATAATTTAAGTACATTCAAAATAAAATAGTAAGTCATTTGACATTAAGTAAACTTTTACTCCAAATAAATAACCTTTAAGTAAAACTAGAAAAAAAAATCTTCAAACTGCTTAGTCTATATAGAAAATAAACTAAGAAGGAAATACATATGCATGAATTGCTTCAAAATCTTCATTTATAAACTTATTTGGTAAGTATGCTCTAGGTATGTAAAATGTTTTTCCTGAAGAGTAAGATACCGATTGTAAGAACGATGGATGACTCAATTGAAACTGGTGAAGACCAATTCGGGTTACTGCTTGATGTGCACGGAAAAGTTTCTGTAGTTGCTCTCCATGGTGCTGCCAGCATGGGGTATTTACACTTGCTTCAGAGCTTTGGACCCCAAAAAACTAAGAGAAGGTTATTGTATTATATTATTACTGTGTAGGGTGACTACCTAACTATAATACAGAGAGATAATCCGTGCTTTTCAATTTTGCTACATGTAATGTCCAATAAAATGCTGCCTTTCACAATTCCAGTGCAGTATGGGAGGATGACCTACAAACCTAAATCTAATTGATTTGAGCAACAGGAACACTTCCCCCTGAGCACATCTATTTACACAAATCTCATAGACCTCCTGCTGAGATATAACTCTCTGTGTGTCTTTTTCCTGTTAAGGTGTCTGGGATTACATCCAGCAAATCAGAGACAGTGTCCATGACCTAGAGCGTCGGGTCCAGAAAGCCAGGGACAACGTGGATGAAATCCAGACCGTGATGAAATCTTGGGTGCTGCCAATCTTCGAGAGGAAAGATGGGAAGAAAGACACCCTGCTGAATCTAGATGACCGGAATGAACGGCTGGAGAGAAGATACAACCTGATCAGGGAATCTGGAAAAAAGATTCACCAACTGCTCAAGGTACCATTGACCAAGGGAGGTGTCAATCAGAATAAAGCCTGCTAAGTGACATTGGGCAGCTGCAGGACTTTAAATGTATCCCAAGAACAGATATAACATTAATATATCTGCCACTGCACTTGTGCAGTAGCAAGGATAGCATAATGTAATGGGACACCGCAAATGCAAAGTTTTGCTTGGGGGGGGCCCACTCATTTCTAGTTTTGCCCCTGGGTACACCCTTCGTCCAGCCTTGGCAATTTGGGGCATTATTGTTTTTTTATATTGTGCACTACACAAGGTCTCAAGGACTTGGCACAGCAATCTTTATCAGTGGTAAGGTTTGAAAGTTTAATCTGTGTTGCTGCTCTTTGCGTGGCCTTATTGCCCCTCGCACCACCGTAATATGTTTTATAACAAGTACAAGTATATTAACAATGAATTCGTCAGCTTTAATGAAATTACTTTGCTGATTACAGAAAAGATGCCTTGAAAAAAAGCTCACGGGGCTCATGGGGCCATTTAAACCTACCGCTGTCTGATACCCCCTTCTCCCTCCAAAGACCCAGGAAATCATTAGCAGAAATCCGAACATATTAAAGATTCCGGCTCCCCGCAGGAATATAGAACATCTCTCCCTGGTCTGGGGACAGGAAAGGATGCCGAGTATAAAATTCAATTAATTGAACCTGGTCAACCTTACCTGTGTAATTTTTGTCGAGGGCTGTAAAAAATAATGAAAGGCTGATTTTTTAGCAGAGGACACTGCACACGGCTCCCCCCCAGCCATTCATTTTTCATTTTTACATTTTCACTGAAAATAGAATTTGTATTTATATCCGCGGGGGATGCGGAGGTAGCACCATGCGTCCCTTCTTCTAGACTTGCAATCAGCTGCCCTCTTGTTTTTCAGGAAAACATGGAACTCTTTTCTGCAGACCCGGATTCCGATGTCTGGAAAGCATATGAAGATTATATCGATGAAATGGTGCTCGATGGGTTCTTCAGTGCCATTGAGTGCTCCCTAAAATTTATTCTGGATAATATGGGTATGTAATTAATCAAAGCTTATATTAAATCTGAACTCCAAACACACCTAAATACATTAACTTTTAACAAATGCAAGCAGTGTTATTACCCTAATTTGGTATCAGCTTCTTGCAGTTGTGAAAAGAAGAAGTAGCACAAGGTGACAGTCTGTTTTGCATTGGAAAGGGGAGTGTCATAGAGATTATCGCTGCTGATTATCTTTGCTGCTTCTCTTTTCACTGGTTAGGGGAAAGAGGAACTGTAATTGTCACTGAACAGCAGCATGAGAAAACCCAGTCTAATGGGCTCCATAAACATTTGGTAATGGGTCCAAATATTACAGTATCACATCCCTAATAATATACATACTAACAACAATTATGGGACTTTAATGGTACAGATTAAAATGTGTTTTTTATTACATACTTTAAATACAAAAATTAAAACCAATATCATGCGACCACATTATAATACATCTAAATTAAATGTTCCCCAACGCATTTACGATATAAAGTGTTTATTACCATTGATCTAATATGAAGGTCTCATTGTAGACTCTTCAGCAAGTGTTTCTTTGATGAAGCAATTAAAGAGAAACGCGTTGGAGAACAATAAATGAAGGATCATTACAAATTTTGATGCATTTATAATGTGGTTGTATGTACATGATATTGTTTTTAACTTCTGTAATTAAAGTGTGGAAAAAAAACCAAATATTAATCGGTACTATTACAGTATTATTAGTGGACAGTACCCTGGCCTGCCAAACAGGCCTGTGCTTTGTAGTAGAGTTGTGTATATCTGGATAGAACAATGCAAATCCTTTGGCGTGCAAAACAGCTCCCATGAATGCATCGCATTTGTTTTTTTGCTGTTTGTTTAGCTTCAGTACAAAGAAATACAAAGTTTTACTTGATATTTCAGATATTTTCTGCAAGGTGTTGCATTGATTAGGATTTAGGAAATGGCCAGTCTTCAGTCTCAGAGATTACCTTCATCCTATAACTTCTGCTGGAGGTGTTTTCAGGATAGGCAACTTTTTCTCTGATCTTATTAATGGAGATTTGAGCTTTTTGATTTCCCATAAAGAAGGTCTTGGCTTAGCATTCCAAGCCTTCAAGTTTCCCATCTGATGACCTTTCTCTGTTCTAAAAAGTCAGAGATAGTTGGCCTGATTTATTAAAGCTCTCCAAGGCTGGAGAGGATACACTTTCATCAATGAAGCTGGGTGATCCAGCAAACCTGGAATGGATTTCTTGAAAGCATTTGCTATTTGTTAGCAAATGTTTTCAATCCTGGACCAGATCCATTCCAGGTTTGCTGGATCACCCAGCTTCACTGGTATAAAGTGTACCCTCCCTAGTCTTGGAGAGCTTTAATAAATCAGGCCCCTTGTAAATACTTTTTCATATTCGGCAGCACATTGGCTCAGTGGTTAGCTCTCTGGCCTTTGCATCGCTGGGTCCCAAATTTTGGCTAGGACATTATCTGCATGGAGTTTTCAGGTTCTCCCTGTGTTTGCATGGATTTCTTCTGGGTTTCCTCTCACATTCCAAAAACATGAAGTCAGGTTATTTGCCTTTCCCCCCGAATCGACCTTAGACTGTATTATAGACATATGACTATAGTAGGGAAATTAGATTGAGAGTTCTTTGAGGGACAGCTAGTTGCATGACTTATGACTTTGTACAACGCTGCCTAATATGTCGGCACTATATAAATACTGTGTAATAATAATAATAAAAGGAAGCAAATCTGTTGCAGTGATGGTCTCCAAGGTAGATAATTCTTCCTTTTTCCAACAACCTCTGTAAAACCGACTTCCTAAATTCAATTCTTATTTTTCAGCAACGATCGTTTCCTTTGTAGCCACCATCATTTTCTGCCTTTTCTTCTTTTTTAGATGCTAAGGCTGGCCTTGACCCCTTGTTTGAAGTCCAGTTAGACCTTGTGATCCCAGACATGGTGTTCAGACCCTCACTGGACCTTGGTACTAGTGATGGCTTGTATGATATCATAGAGGGACTCATCAATGACGTCTATAGGATTTCATCCCTGGTACCCAGGGTATCAAAAACAAGCAGCTTCCCCAATTATCAGGTATGGATTTGTATATGTGAAGATAGCAGATATTGTATATGGGATTTGTATATGTGAAGATAGCAGGTAATGTATATGTGATTTGTATATGTGAAGATATTCTCACCCTCTTGGTGGTCTCTGTATGCTTGTGAGATGTTTGTTGTAAAGAATGTTAGTAATATTATGAGTCTGTGCATGCAAAATATATGTCTGTATGGGGCCCTATTACTTGCCTTTGATGTTGTTGCCTTCACTACTTTTATTACATATTACCTTGTTTTCTACTTTATGCTGCTTACCCATGACCATGTTAACCATACTTGATATATTTACCTAGGCTGATATGGAGGACATGATGGATCTTGCTGACATGCGTAACTTACTCATGGAAAATGTCCAGAACATGTTGACCACATGTGCTGAATACCGCAATTCCTTTGATCACTACGCCTACCTCTACGTCGATGACCGCAAAGAGTTCATGCGTCAGTTTCTGCTCTATGGTCACGTACTGACAGCAGAGGAGATAGAAGCGCATGCTGAGGATGGGGTACCGGAAACGCCACCCACGTTGGATCAATTCAGAGAACAGATAGATTCCTATGAGAACATCTATGAAAAAGTCGGCCATATGGAACCAGTCAACGTGTTCGAAGGGTGGATGAAGGTGGAAGCACAGCCTTTCAAATTTGCTCTTCTCAATGTCATCAAGAGGTGGAGCTTGATGTTTAAGCAGCATCTCATTGATCACGTCACAAATAGGTAAGGCCAGTATGAAAAAGGTCTTCACAACTAACAATGTTTGATTGCAATATAACCTCAAGGTACATAAGATTGTAAGCCATCAGGCCCAATGATAGATTTGGCACTTTGTAGTATAATATATGAAGTAATAAATATAATGTTCCATTTCTTCCCACAGTCTGGCAGACCTGGAGGAGTTTATCAAAGTGGCAGAGCAAGGATTAAGCAAACAGCTTAAAGAAGGAGACTATAATGGCCTGGTGGAAATAATGGGCCACTTAATGGCTGTGAAGGATCGACTAAACAGCACCGATCAGTTATTCGAGCCTCTGAAACAAACGATAGAGCTCCTGAAGGTCTACGAGCAGGAATTACCTGATGAAGTCTACAAGCAGCTGGAGGTCAGGACCACATTTTTCATAGTTTGCATAAAATTTACTGGGCAGGACAAAACCTTCATGTGTCTTAAGCAGTCATAATTATCTTTTATCAGCTTATGAAAAGTCATTGCCATATTAAATGCAAATTGGTGAGAAAATCTGGGAATCGGTATAGTATTTCAGTGTCCATCAGTACCTTGGCAACTGTCATCTGGCTGTCCTGGAAACACCAACTAAGATGACATTGCTGTGCATGGCTTAAACTTCCCAAAACCAAGTTATGGCAATCTCTATTTCTGGAGGACATTGAAACTGCATGATGAGGGGACCCCAGATGCCTAGATCCAATTGCTAGCTGCAGCTTGTTATCTCCCTACAATACCGCAAACCCAATAATGGACACATTGTTGGGTTAAATGGCTGAAGCAGCTGCTTTATAATCTGTTTTTTGAATATATATATATATATATATATATATATATATATGTAACTATAAACAATCACACCTTCTTCTTATGTAACAGTATCCTAAACCTTGACCATAACAGTCCCTCTCTTAAATAACCAAAGGAACACAAGTACCCTTCAACCATCCTAACACTTGGCTCAAGGTCCTCAAGGGCATCATCCTAATCTTCTATCATCTGTCTCTGAAGATGTGCATATAGCCAGATAATTGTATAACTAGTTGTAATTTGAATGGACTGTTATTAGGACATTTAGCTACTAATCTAGTTGGGATTCTTAGCACAGAATTACAGAATCATACACCAGCATTTACAGACAATCCATTATTGTGTCAAGGTTGGTGCTGATTATGCACAAAAAAAGGGTGGAAGTATGAATTGTTTGGGTTACATTGCTAAAAGTGTGAATTATTGTCAGATGACTTTGATAATGATGGTTCGACTGTATTAAATGTGGGTGACGGATGGTGGTAAAGGCAAACCAAATACCCGTACTGTATAGAGGTAGTTGTTCCACCTTTTTTGAATCATGTAATTAAAACAAATGGAGGTTCAAAACTTGCACCTTTTCCATCATAGACAACCAACTTATGCCTTTCCATCATAGTTGGTTTACAATGGTGGGATTACTGGTGTGGATATGAATGCTTTGGTTTGTTCATGACACTCGGATCTAAAAAAATCAGCCTAGATGGGAAACAAAAACATCTACAACATCCCAGATCATTCCAGATAAATGTGACTAATGATATCTAGGCACCCATTGACTGTCATGGTACATGCCATTCAATATAATGCTCAATGGTCTCATAAGGTAAAGAGCAAAGTGCAATATTCATTGACATAGCAGTTTTACTCCAATCATCTTTTAACTAGACATAACCGTGTATGTTGTTAGTTATTTTGCTATTACATTTTCTCTTTGCAATACCTCATACCATTAGAATGTCTTTTATATTTATGAAAACAGACATTTCACTATATATGATAATCAGATACATGGCCCAAGATGTACCAGGGCTAGTGAACAGACTCCATTGTGTATAATGTGTGCGCCTCCTCTTGCTTCCCTAGGAACTGCCTGAGAAATGGAACAACATTAAGAAAATGGCCATAACCGTGAAGCAGCAGGTTGCTCCGTTACAAGCCAACGAAGTCACTCTACTCCGCAGGAAGTGTGCTACGTTAGATGTGTATCAGCACAATTTCCGAGAGAGGTTCCGTAAGGAGGCTCCTTTCAGGTACACAGCAAACGATCAGGGTGAAATTTTTAATTGGCTTTAGCTTTCATGAATTGCCTAATAGTTATTTTGCTTTCTCTAGGTTTGATAGTGTCTCACCGTACCAGATGCTGGATAGCAAACATTTGGAGATCAAGAAAATGGAAACCACAATGGCCTCCATTTATGAGTCGGCCGCCTTGTTTGAGGTCGGTGTTCCTGATTACAAGCAGCTGAAACAGTGTCGAAAAGAGGTGTGCCTCCTTAAAGAACTGTGGGACATGATCACACTGGTTACCTCCAGCATGAATGACTGGCAGACCACGAAATGGAGAGAAATCAAAGTGGAAAACATGGACCTGGAGTGTAAGAAGTTTGCCAAGGACATTCGTAATCTGGACAAGGAGATGAGAGCATGGGATGCATTTGCGGGTCTTGATAATCAAGTGAAGAACATACTGACCTCTTTGAGAGCTGTGGCTGAATTACAGAATCCCGCCATTCGTGAAAGGCACTGGAGTCAACTGATGCAAGCAACTGGAGTCCGCTTCACCATGGATGAAGACACCACTCTTGCTGATTTGTTGAAACTCAACCTCCATAACTTTGAGGATGAAGTTCGTGGCATTGTGGACAAAGCTGTAAAAGAAATGGGTATGGAGAAAGTCCTAAAGGAACTGGATGCTACCTGGAGTGCGATGAACTTCCAGTACGAGCCTCACCCAAGAACAAGTGTGCCCTTGATCAAGTCTGATGAGGAGCTTATTGAGACTTTGGAGGATAAACAGGTCCAGCTGCAAAACTTGATGACCTCAAAGTATATAGCGTTCTTTTTAGAAGAAGTCTCAGGCTGGCAGAAGAAACTGTCCAGTGCCGACTCGGTGATCTCCATCTGGTTTGAGGTTCAGCGTACTTGGTCTCACCTGGAAAGCATTTTCATTGGTTCTGATGACATCCGAGCACAACTTCCTGAGGTGCGTGTTAATCTGCATTTCTGTTATTAGAACTGTAGGCAAAAAACATTGAACCATTTGTAAAGTGGAAACCTGTGTATCCGTGATTGCTCTTTGGATACTTCTTTTTAAACTATGACCATGGCCTGCATCCAAAAACACAAATTACCACCTACATCTATTGCGGAATTGTGTTTTTTGCCTGGAGTTCTTTTTTTACGATGTTCACATTTTCTTTTGAAATATCATCCTGCTCTTAGCTGGAGGAAAAAGTCAAGCGGTTTATAAGATCATTTGACCCACATCGAATACCAGCTAATGGAAAATCATATCACCTTTCACAGATTTTTCTGCTGCTGTTGATAGTAGTATATATGAAATCAAAGTTTTTAAAAGTTATGCATTAGTTAATGAAATACTTGATTATAAATGTTGACAATAAAAAGACCCCACCCAACCCCAAGCACCCCCTATCCATACATTGTTGTAGCCAGGATTCGTTCACTAATAGTATATTGAGAAGAGCTAGAACCCATTTCTTTTTTAAAAAAATGTATAAGCCTCACCAGATGCTTACTAGTTTAGACTTTCCGTCCTAATTTTTGGAGATCTTTTGGTGTAGCCTTTGCTAATATACTTAGATATACACAATAGTAGAGTGTTGTTTATCAGTGACGCTTTTCAGGTCATGGTCATACTCCCTTTGTCTACCAGCAGACTCCATACTTATCTGGATAATTTTAATGCTGGTAGATATAATCCCATATAATGAGCATTTCAGATCTGCATATTTCTGAATTGTAAACCATAAAGCAAATGATACAAGCCATTATAGGATAATTGTTGGCTTCAATTTAACCTGAGAATCATATTTAAGCTCCTGTGCTTTGCCTTCGAATCTCTCCACAGTTCTTGTACCATCTACCTACCTGATACACAAATCCCTCCACAGCTCTTGTCCCACTTACCTTTCTGACCTGATAGAAAAATACCCCCCAGCTGCTCTCTTTGCTCCTCCAATGACGTACTAATGACTTCCTCACTCAAAACCTCATCACACCCATGGCTCCAAGACTTTTCTAGAGCTGCCCCCACTCTCTGGAATTGTCTTCCTCCTCTTATTCGGCTTGTTTCTACTTTCTGCTCATTTAAAAAAAAAACTCAAAACTCAACGCTTCAACCTCACCTACCCGTCTTTTTCTGTCTCCCTCACTACTTCCCACCATTCCATATCCCCCTCCTATTGGGTGATACTTCCCCCACCTCCTAGATTGTAAGCTTTTCGGGGCAGGGTCCTCTCCTCCTCCTGTGTCACTGTCTGTACCTGTCTGTAATTTGCAATCCTTATATAATGTACAGCGCTGTGTAATATGTTTCCGCTATATATATTCTGTTTAATATTATTAATAATAATAATACTGACAGCTTGTCCTGTATACAGAAGCATATAATGGGAAAGAGAGCACGCACAACTACATAATCCCTCATTCTCAGGGACCCCCTACCTTTTTGCCTTTCCTGGTAGGCTAATTAGCTTCCACATAAAGTTGGTCCAAGTCAGAGAAATTGGACAATAACTATGGTGGAGCCATAAGATTGTGGGCCGAGGGACACTTGATGACACGACTATTGATTATGCATAAAGCTGCACTATATGTTGGTGCTGTTTCTGAATGAAGTAGGCCGGTCAGGTTGAGTACTTGGACCTTCGTTGTTACTTAGCACATTCAAATTCCCCATTACTGTCAATGCTAGGGATATATTCTGTAGGATAGAGGGCTCACATCATCTGTTCAGTGAGCTGGCATCTTCTTATTCTGTTTCACTTCCAAAACAGAGATCCGTCACCTTACCACTTCTAACATCCTGGCCTTCCTAAAGCAGAACTTCCGTATTCCCATTACCCTCTGCTGTCTTTTCCAATCTGCATTGTATTTGCTGCAGAGGTGTCACCACATCATCTCCTCGCTGCTATAAACCTTCTAATTCAGTCGTGTTTATCCCTTTTACACAGCCCTATAAAATGGCCTTTAGTGTTGTAGCAGAGCACCACAACCCGACAGTAATAAAATCCCAGCAAAATGGAATTATGTTCCTCTGTTATGAGCTGACTTGAAGTAAATAAAATGCCTGTAAAATGCAGACACGCTCCAGGGGCCCCTACAAAGGATTGGAGAGATTGCACCGTCTGATTGGCCCTGTATTTGTACTGTCATTAAAGTGAAAGAATACATTCATTATAGTCATTTTCTGGGTTCATGTATATTGATGGATATATAAAAATAGTTTATGGTCCTTTACTCAAAACTACAACATTAGGAGAAAATGTGATTTTTTTTTGTCATTTTAAAAAGTTTTGATAACATTTAATGTAGCTGAAAACTAGCTGAAAAAGCTGTCCACCTCATTGCTGTGGAATGGCTTCCCGAAAGTGACAATGGCAGGCACTGTCTGAGCAATGAGCGTCAGTGCATCAAACCTTCCAGCATCCAGGCTACATACACCCTGTCCACCTGGGACACCCGGCCTCAGGCAGAAACTCCCCCGAGTCCTAAAGACCCGGCCATTTTATTATTAGCCAGGTGCGCCACAGCCTTTCTCTATTTTTGGCCTGGAAAAAGGAGGAGTGCCTGGCACTTCCATTCCTACCAGAACACTCTGTGCCTGGATCCCAAATAAAGAGCCACAAATCTGCAGCAATACAATTACTCATGGCCCTATCCAGGCCCTTTAATCCCTTTTCCAGGCAGGGGTGAGGTAGATACCCTCTGAAATTGGCATCACATATTTCATTCTACTACAGATATAACTAAACACTTCCAGTGTTATGTTAAACAAGCAATGAGGAATATAAAGGAAGTTCCGATGGTTTACATACACTTTTAATGTCATTTAGGATTCAAAGAGATTCGAAGGCATTGATACGGATTTCAAAGAGCTGGCCAACGACGCTAATAAGACGCCAAATGTGGTGGAAGCAACCAACAAGCCTGGGCTGTATGAGAAGCTGGAGGACATCCAGGCCAGGTAGGAGATACAAAATGAATGAGTGGCTTCTGGTACCTTATGAATGAACCAGATCCCATTCTGTGGTTATAGCATAATTGTTTGTGGTGTTGGTGGTGGCATGTATTTACAGAAGATATTGAACTGATTCTAACATTTGTTGGTTTTGTTATTGACCCCCAGGTTGTCATTATGTGAAAAGGCCTTGGCAGAATACCTGGATACCAAGCGTCTGACCTTCCCAAGATTCTACTTTATATCATCAGCTGATCTTTTGGATATACTTTCCAATGGCACCAACCCTCAGCTTGTGAGTTCTATATTTTGAAAAAGCTTGTATGAAAAGGAGAAAATGCTTCTATGAGATATTAGTGATTAGGTTTACATCTGCATTAACTTAATGTAAGAGCTTCTAGACGGTTCAGACGCACATGGGACGATTTTAAGATAACCTGGGCTTTTTATTGAATCGGCAAAGCAGCATATTCACATAATGTTTTAACTTCCCTTAAATTGGGAAACTTTACTGATGATCGATCCATCTAAGGTACAAACTGGCTTCCATGGCTTGGTTTTGCAGCAAGTACACCTTACACATCTCTATACATCATGTACCTCTGATTTATGAATTATTCTGATGCTCGGAGATTTCATCCACATCAGTCACCTACAATAATCACATTGATTGAATTTAACTCCCAATGCTGAATCTGTTACATTGCAGGTCATGCGTCATTTGTCCAAATTGTTTGACAACATGGCCAAGATGAAGTTCAAAGAGGACGAATCAAAGAGCGCTCTTGGCATGTACAGCAAGGAAGAGGAATATGTCACGTTCAATGAACCCTGTGACTGCAGCGGCCAGGTGGGTGCACCCCAGGGTTTGGGGGATAGGGGGTGACACTGGGGTTCTCTGGGGTAAATTAAGTGCAGAACGTCCTATTTCAGAATGATTCCTGGATTAAAGGAAGCCTGGCATAGGAAAACAAAATGGAGGCTGCCATTGAAAACCTATTTTTAAATATTCCAGTTACCTGTCTTGAAAGGAGTCAGCATTATCTGCTTATATGTTGATTTACTTTTAGTTAGAGCCAATCGATTTAGCAAAGGTTAAATCTGAACTCCACCCAAGCTCGTAAATACTTCATTCTCCAAGGTTATGACTGGACAACAAAGTATTTATGCTATGCTGAGAAGCTAATCCTCTCTTCACTTTGGTCTCCCCATCTGTCAGAATATTGTTTACCATTACATGTGCAATGCAACTCTTCTGATTGGCGTCTTATATAAAAAAGAGGTGTGGCTTTTGTTCTGTAATCAGTTGGTATAGCCCAGGGGCCTTCCTCTGATGGGATAATATAGTGAAATATTCCTCACTGGTAGTAAGTATATAATGAGAAACACAAAAGCTGGCTGGAGAGAGAGTTTTCCAGGATTTTTCAGTAACCTTCTGTAACATTGAATGTCCTTCCTTAGGTGGAGATCTGGCTGAATCGTGTACTGGATTCTATGAGATCCACTGTACGACATGAGATGACAGAGGCCGTCACAGCATATGAAGAGAAGCCACGAGAACAGTGGTTGTTTGACTACCCTGCCCAGGTGAGGGCACCAGCGAAACATTGGGCTGATTATATCTAGTAAACTTAAGGTTCCATTTCAGGTTGTGCAGCATGATGGTGGCTAAACATATCCCAGCTTCTTCTTCACAGGTGCTCACACATCAGCATGATCCTCATAGGTGGTCACACGTAGCTTAGCTGTTTTTTCAAAGGTGTTCACACACAGTTTAGAACCATCCTCATAGATGGGGTCACACATATTAAAACCATCCCCTTAGGTTGGGTCACACATGTCTCAAAACCATCCTCATAAGTCAAGTCACACACAGCTCAGAATCATCCTCATATATGGTCACACTTATCTCAGAACCATCCTTATTGGTGAAGTCACACATATCTCAAAACCATCCTCATAGGTGAGGTCACACATTTCTCTCAACCATCCTCATAGGTGGGGGTCACATATATCTTAGAGCCATCCTTATAGGTGGGGTCACATATATCTTAGAGCAATCCTTATAGGTGGTGTCACATTTATCTTAGAACCATCCTCATAGGTGGGGTCACACTTATCTCAGAACCATCCTCATAGGTGAGGTCACACATTTCTCTCAACCATCCTCATAGGTGGGGGTCACATATATCTTAGAGCAATCTCTCAGAACCATCCTCATAGGTGAGGTCACACATTTCTCTCAACCATCCTCATAGGTGGGGGTCACATATATCTTAGAGCAATCCTTATAGGTGGGGTCACATATATCTTAGAACCATCCTCATAGGTGGTGTCACATTTATCTTAGAACCATCCTCATAGATGAGGTCACACATATCTCAAAACCATCCTCATAGGTGAGGTCACACATATCTCAGAACCATCCTCATAGGTGGGGTCACATATATCTCAGAACCATCCTCAAAGGTGGGGTCACATATATCTTAGAACCATCCTCATATGTGGGCTCACACATATCTCAGAACCATCCTCATATGTGGGGGTCACACATATCTCAGAACCATTCTCATATGTGGGGGTCACACATATCTCAAAACCAACCTCATAGGTGAGGTCACACATATCTCAGAACCATCCTCAAAGGTGAGATCACATATATCTTAGAACCACCCTTATAGGTGGGGTCACACATATCTCAAAACCATCCTCATAGGTGGGGTCACATATATCTTAGAACCAACCTTTTAGGTGGAGTCACAAATATTTCACACCACCTATGAGGATGGTTCTGAGATATGTGTCACCCCACCCATGGGGATGGTTCTGAGCTATCACTGACCACCTTTTAGAAAGTAACTAAGATATGTGTGACTATTTTTGAGGATGATTCTAAAATAGAACCTTATAGGTGGGCTCCAATCTCAGAACCATCCTCACAGTGGTGGTAACACATAGCTGAGCTGCACCCTAGGTTGGTGACCAGTCCTGGATATTACATGGTGATCTGTTCCTTTCATTATCTGAAGGTACCATCTTACTTTTCTTTTTTTTTAGTAGATAAGGTAGGGAAAAAGAGATATGCATAGGGAAAGAGATTTATGGTGTTGAGGGAAAAAAAATGCCCCATTTACACAATCGTATTTGGGGATGGTGTGATCCTTAGTGGTACTAGTATGGGGATAGTATGAAAGTGCAGCAGTAGCAGAAGTGGCATTTGTTGCCTTCCTGTAGATGCATTTTGCACCCATTTGAGCCCTGTGCTAACAGAAATGTTGCCCCTGCAATGAAAAGAAATGTATGTGCATGGGGTAGGGGTGTGTGTGTGTGTGGGGGGGGGGGGGGGGGGTCAGTAATGAATTGTATTGACACAAGGTGGGGATGACAAATTGACAAAATGGGAAAGAAAAACATTGATGAGTATGTGGTGGGGATGGATGAACTGGGACAGGTGGGACTGAGACACTTTGCTATTATTTCCTGTGCTAAAGAAACCACAGGAAGTTATTCTCTCCAATGGTAGAGACAATCTTACATAGTTGTCACTGACACAGATAATTTATTTTCTCTTTTCTTGTATTATTTTGTGTTTTAGTTTCTCTCACCAGGACTTTTGTCTTGTACAAACATTGGATTTTCTTCATTCGTGATTGTCTCCAGTGTAAATTTAGTGCTACTAGAACTGTCCCCTGATGCTGTTTAATGATCCGCTGTGCTGTGATCTGTAAACAACCGGCTGTTAACGACCTCTATTGTAATCTATTGGGGAGGACACAGCGGGGAACCTCCTGTTCATCCTCCCCTCTCCATAGAACAAAACAGAGATCATTCCTTCTACTGTTGCTGAAAACAATCACTAATGATCGTTTTCAATGCTTATAATTGAACGCTTGCATGGAGCTCAGCGGAGAAGGTGAATCTCCCTGGTGATGTCGCTGACAGTTCACCCAAAACATCTATCTAACAATCTATTACTTTTGTTTGGCTTCCATTATGAACTTTATTTAAATAATTTTAAAAAGAGACAAAACGACCTGGTACATTGGAAGCTGAGGGTTCTGTGTCAGGTTCAATAAAAGGAGTCTGGGAACAATAATGCAGTGTATAGGACTCCATAATGCCATATTTATGGAGCCCTATTACCCATAATGCCATGCTTATAGGGCCCTCTCGCTTATAATGTATATATTTATGGAGCCCTGTCACCCCTAATGTCATGTTCTTGGGACCCTCTTACCCATAATGCCATCTTTATGGGTTCCTGTCGTCCATAATGCCATCTTTCTGGAGCCCTGTCACCCATAATGTCATGTTTATGGAGCCCTGTCACCCATATATATATGATCCCTGTCCGTTCCTTTTTTAACTTTTTTTTTTCTTTTGCTGCCATTGCTGCTGTTATTGCCTATTGACAATTATTATACAGGATGTCTGTGATATCTTCATCTACATACACAATTATTTTATTCTGAATTTTCACCAAATCTTATATCAAGCAGATACATGACGGTACAGCCAGCCCCCTCTACTTGAAGCCCCACCACAGCTTTAAGGTGCAGTGTAGTTCAGGTGCAGATTGATCAATATTATTCTAATCTGAGCATTTCCTCTGTCTCTCCTTTAGGTCGCTCTCACTTGCACCCAGATCTGGTGGACCACTGAGGTCGGCATCTCTTTCGCCCGGCTAGAAGAAGGCTACGAGAATGCCATGAAAGAATACTACAAGAAGCAAGTAGGCCAGCTGAACACTCTTATCACCATGCTGATCGGGCAGCTGTCTAAAGGAGACCGCCAGAAAATTATGACCATCTGTACCATCGATGTGCACGCCCGTGATGTCGTCTCCAAGATGATCCAGCAAAAGGTGAACCCCATTGGAGGATTTCAGTTTACTTTCAATGTATTCAGTTAAATGAAATTAAAACCAAAAGTATGATAACAAAATGAATGTCCCAAAAATTATATAGGAGCCAAATAACAAAGCAAGCTGAAAAAACTTAATTATAAAAAATCTTAAAGATTACACACTATGTCCTGCATAGATGGCACTCCACAAAATACTCATACATACTTTTTCTTTATTATGTCTTATGTGGTCACATGACTGCTCAGACCCCTGACCATGCACCATGGTCTCTGGGTGGCAGGCAGGTACCCATACATCATAGGAGAAGCCACCATGCCTCCAGTATAGGAATACATGACAAAGAGGCTGACAACACTGCTGCCATTTCATCTATGGCCCTACAGTGTTGTCAGCTCTTTGTAGGAAATGATCCAACCTTGGGAAAATGGTCAGGATTACATATAAAAAAATAAGTGAAAAAAGGAAGAAACACAATGCAAATGATAGTAATGGTAGGATGGAGTGCTGGTCTGATTATCATTTAAATCTTCAGTGGAAACCCAACTAAACATGGAAACTATTCTTTATAAATTTATATGTGGAAAAATAGTGAGCAAAAAGGGAAAAGTTGGAAAATACTAATCGGGAATGAGTTAACAATATGGTGCAGATTGTTTGATGTTCCTGACATTTGTCCTCATTTCACAGGTGGACAATGCCCAAGCCTTTGTGTGGCTGTCTCAGCTCCGACACCGCTGGGACGATCAAGGGAATCATTGCTATGCCAACATCTGTGACGCCCAGTTCCTCTACTCCTACGAATATCTTGGCAACACGCCCCGACTGGTTATCACTCCTCTAACAGATAGGTGGGTGACACGGTGCCAGCGCCCTCCTTTCAGTAGATAGCTGAGCAGTGCGGGAATGACGCTCCACATGCCAAAACTCTGCAGAAATGATACAATTACATTGTGTTCAGATATCCCCTGTAAAAAAAAAAAAACCATTGGAGCTGATTGGGTGGCGGGATTGTTTCATATAGTTTGTCTTTTCTATGAAGATTGTAAATAATTAAATGTCTTTTCTCATAATTTATGGGTGTTTCATAGTAGCAAAAATTAAATCTACCTCCAGCCTCCCTTTCAATAATTCTGCCCTCCATTCTCCTCTTTACTAAATCTGCCCTCCGGCCTCCACTTTGCTAAATTTTCCCTCCAGTCTCCTCTTTGCTAAATCTGCCCTCCGGCCTCCACTTTGCTAAATTGGCCCTCCAGTCTCCTCTTTGCTGAATCTGCCCTCCAGGCCTCCTTTTCATTAAATCTGCCCTCCAGCTTTCCCTTCAGTGTTGCACAATTGTAATGACCCTCCTTTTGAACTGATATTGTTTACTGTGATTTCACTGCACACTGTGAGCTTTTCATTATGCCCATAAAAAATTGCAGCAAATCAGCAGATCAGCAAGCCTGATTTCCTTGCTGTAAGATGTCCAGCGTCGTCTAAGAGTTTTCTGCCCAGCCTGACTGTGCCTGGCTCGCCCCTTTATATTTTTTTGGAATTCAGTTGTTTATTCATAGAAGCTCAGCATCAGAATCATCAGCATGGAATCATTCCCTATCTGCAAATGTGACATTCACTCATCACCCTGACAGGTGTTCTGGAACCTTACAAGGTTTACAATGCTATAGAATCTTAAAACTTTCAACTTTATTCCCCCCAGGTGTTACATCACCCTGACCCAGTCCCTCCATCTCACCATGAGTGGAGCCCCAGCTGGACCAGCTGGTACAGGAAAGACAGAAACCACCAAGGACTTAGGTCGAGCTCTTGGAATTATGGTGTACGTCTTCAACTGCTCTGAACAAATGGACTACAAGGTAATTCTTCTGACGTTTTTTAAAGGTGGAAGTCATTTCCTGCAAAGTTTTCTTTCATAATGGATAACCCCCATCTTTTACTGTATCTTCCAGTCCTGTGGAAACATCTACAAGGGCCTATCACAGACCGGAGCCTGGGGCTGCTTCGATGAGTTTAATCGAATCTCAGTGGAGGTGTTGTCCGTGGTGGCAGTGCAGGTGAGGAACTCATAACTTGGTAGAACAGCCAAACCCAAAGCAAAGTAGATTTACCAATGGCCATCGCCAAAATCCAAAGAGTTCAGCCATATATGAATCTCTTAGTAGAATGAGATGAAGGTGAAGTAGTGAAATGAGATGACGGTCTTCATAACTAACACATTATTATCAACACATTAATCTCACTCCGATTCTCTGACAACTGAGAAGAACCAACTCCAACACTGTCATGGAGTGATAGGAAGAGGATAGAGGTCAGGTGTGGGAAATTCTTAGCCTCTAAATGGCAAACTTTACAAATATGAGACCTTTTAAGAAAAGCCTGCAGGGCCCCTGAAGAGATGTAAAAGGTGCTGGAAAGGTCACTATTGATATCGCTGACTCATCATCCTGGCTGCTACTAAATGGGATTTTTATTCACATTTACCTAAAGAAGTATCTGTGTACTTTTAAATCTGAGCCTCAATTATTATTTGGAACTATAGTGGTAATTGGTGTTTTTATATCATATCTGCAAATTATTTTGCAAAGCTAGAATCTTACAGTGAAATTATGTGCAGTTACATTGTATGTCCTGGGTCCCAAAACCTGAAATAAATTAACCTCTTCCAGAGTAGGAAGCTCTGAGCAAAGTCAACATTTTGCCCCTGTTTAGGAGGGTGAATGAAAGGAACTGGGATTCAATCGATCAAAGTGGTGTTACGAGGAAGAAGCATTATTTCTATCCTAATTTCTAGTAAATTCCATTCATTCAAAGAACAGAGGTGCAGCTCCGGGTTCTTACGTCTTGGGCTTCCTCATGTATTGGCACAGGCATCATATGGATGAATAGCAGGCTTTAAGGAATCAGAATGCAGCATACAAGCCGGAAGAAAGGAAACCTAGGCAGCCACCACATTTAGGAACATATTCTGCATGTACAGGAATTGCCATTAATAATACCCTGTCACTTCCTAAAGTAAGGCAAACATGTTTGAAGCCCAACTTTGATAACAACCATGACTTTCTCCAAAGATCCAGTACAGTAAGTGAGCGTTGTCATCCTAGGACAGGAAATGTGTTACTGACATTTTACTGACCACAAATGAAAAAAAAGTCGGAGAATTGTGTTGTAGTTGTGTTTGTAGTCACCATGTGTGTGCAAGATGTAAGGGACTAAATATACTGCTGATGCCGGCAATTCTTATTCCCAGATCTATAGGTCCCTGACTTGTTTGAGAAATGAATGTTTCCCAGATATGCACAAAGTCTTAGAATTCATCTCTTGTTATCCTCTGACAGGTTAAAAGCATCCAAGACGCCATCAGAGACAAGAAAAAGAGGTTTAACTTTCTCGGTGAAGAGATTAATCTGATTCCATCCGTTGGGATCTTCATCACCATGAACCCCGGCTATGCCGGCCGAACAGAGCTCCCAGAAAATCTCAAGGCGCTGTTCAGGTAAGTTCAGTAGGTATAATCTCCAACCTTTTATGCTTCCATAAGGTGTTTGTAAAATTCTGGTCACCTTTTACTATAAGGCATGTCCATGGTAGTTACTGAACTGTTATCCAAGTCCCACTTCTTTCCATGGCTACAGATAAAGGTAGACTGACAACCCTTATGTAAGGCAGTGGATTAGCACTGGCAGCCTAAAACAAGTGCAGTTACCAGCAGGAAATCCAGAAAAAAAACT